>NC_133772.1:53117421-53153045 GCF_003597395.2 Chelonoidis abingdonii
CCCTGATTGAACTAATCTCATTATCTCTAGCTTGCTTGCATATATATACCTGCCCCTGGAAATTTCCACTACATGCATCTGATGAAGTAGGTATTCACCTACGAAAGCTCACGCTCCAAAACCTCTGTTAGTCTATAAGGTGCCACAGGATTCTTTGCTGCTTTTACAGATCCAGACTAACACGGCTACCCCTCTAATACTTGAAGTTAGTAATGTCAATCCTGATTTAAAGCCACTATGTAAAAGGTGGCCTCTTTTTCACAGGTGCTGAGCACCCAAAACTCCCATCCAAATAAATGGAAATTGTGAATGCGCAGCACCTCTGAAAAACCAGGCCACCTTTATGTTAGGGTTTTAAACACTGATTTAGATGACTGATTTTAGGCACACAGGTTTGAAAACATTGGCCTCATCCTTTACAGTCCTGTCACTAATATTACTTTTATTCATTGGAACACATGTCACAGAGCAACATGGAACTCTCTTGAGGAAAGGAAAGGTCATTTGTTCATTTGAATGGTAGCCCCACATAAAGTAGTACATCTGATCACACAAAAAGTCATGATACAGGAGATTAGTATAAGCATGTTGGTTCATCTATGCTACTGCCATCCACTTCCAATGTGAAATCCTGGCTCATGTCAATAGGAGTTTTGCTGTTAACTTTGTTTGAGCCAGGATATCATGTCTTGTCTCCACCTTTCAAAAAGGATGTTGAAAAATTGGAAAGGATTCAGAAAATATCCACAAGAATCAATCAATGTCTAGAAAACCTGCTTTCCTGCGAGACAGATAAGAAGCTCAATCTAGTTTATCCAAGAAAAGGTTAAGGGTGACTTGATCACAGTCTATAAATGTCTACATGGGGAACAGAAATTTGGTAATCTAGCAAAGAGAAGCTATGGCTGTTCAATCTAGAAGCATAACAAGGTCCAATGTCTGGAAGCTTAATCTAGACAAATTCTGGCTAGAAAGAAGATGTATATTTTTAAACATGAGAATTATTAACCTTTTGAAGAACTTACTGGGAACGTGATGGCTTCTCCATCGCTTGAATTATTTAAATCAAGATTTGAGGTCTTTGTAAAAGATAAGAGCTAGCTCAACTAGAAGTTACGTGCTTGAAGAAAGAATTGCTGGATGAAATTCTGTGGTCTGCATTTTGTAGGAGGTTGGACTAGATGTCCATAATGGTAGCTCTGGCCTGAAAACTTATGAATTAATGATGTTAATAGGAATCTTTCCATTTATTTCAATGGTCTTTGGATCACACCCGAAATGATTATGAGTCAAGCTTCGCTCACCTTCACTCTCACACAGATTCATCAATTATAAGATCAAGAAGGAACAACTGTGGTCATCTTATCTGACCTCCTGCATAACAAAGGCCATAGAGTTTCCCTGAATTAATTCCTGTTCAAACTAGAGCAGATCTTTTAGGAAAAATATCTTTCATTTAAAATTGCCAGTGATGGAGAATCCACCACGCCTCTTGGTAAATTGTTCCAATGGTTAAAATTTTGTACCTTATTTCTAGTCTAAATTTCTGTAGCTTCAACTTCCATCAATTGGATTTTGTTATACCTTTGTCTGCTAGACTGAAAAGCCCATTTCTGATCCCCATGTAGGTACTTATAGATGGTGACCAAGTCATCCCTTAACCTTCTCTTGAAGCTAAACAGATTGGGATCCTTGGATTCTGCCACTATAAAGCATGTTGTCCAATCCTTTAATCATTCTCCTGGTTCTTCTCTGAATCCTCTCATAGAATCATAGAACTGGAAGGGACCCAAGAGGTCATCTAGTCCAATCCCTTGCACTCATGGCAGGACTAAGTATTAAGTGGCCAACCTGAGCCTGAGAAGGTGCCAGAATTTACCAATGTACATTGCCAAAGAGCCACAGTAATAAGTTAGCAGCCCCACATCAGCTCCCGCCCTCCAGCCCCCAGTGCCTCCTGCCCGCTGGCAGCCCCACCAGTCAGCGCCTCCCGCCTGCCACAATCAGCTGTTTCAAATGCGCAGGAGGCTCTGGTGGGAAGGGTGGAGGTGTAGTGAGGACATGGCAGGCTCAGAGGATGGGCAGGAGCCTTGGGGGAAGGGGTGGAGTGTGAACAGGGCCCAAGGTAGAGCAGGGAGTTGAGCAGTGAGCACTATCTGCCACATTGGAAAGTTAGCATCTGTAGCTCCAGCCCCCGAGTCAGTGCCGATGCAACGAGCCACGTATTAACTTCTGAAGAGCCACATGCGGCTCCGGAGCCACAGGATGGCCACTCCCGATAGATGTTTGTCCAACCTGATCTTAAAAATCCCCAATCATGGAGATTCCACAATCTCCCTAGGCAATTAACCACCCTGACAGGAAGTTTTTGCTAATGTCCAAAGTAAATCTCCCTTGCTGCAATTTAAGCCCATTGCTTCTTGTCCTATCCTCAGAGGTTAAGAAGAATAATTCTTCTCCCTCCTCCTTGTAATAACCTTTTACGTACTTGGACACTGTTATCTCCCCTCTCAGTCTTCCTAATTTTTCACCAGTGCCAAAAACAGAAGCAATATAATCTACCTTCCTCTACTCAATACATCCCAGTTTATATATTCAGGGATTGCATTATGGCCACAGAATCACACTGGCAGCTCACATTCAGCAAGTTATACACCATGACCTGAAAATCCTTTTCAGAGTCACTGTTTCCTAGAAAACAGTCCCACATCCTGTAAATATAGCCTGAATTCTTTGTTCCTAGATGTATGATTTTACATTTGGCCATATTGAAATGCATATTGTTTGCTTGTGCCCAGTTTATGAAACATTTTGGATTGCTCTGTATCAGTGACTTGTCCTCTTAATTATTTACACTTCATTTGTGTCATTTGTAAATTTTGTTAGCAATTATTTTGTGTTTTCCTCCAGATCATTGATAAAAAAATTAAATAGCATAGGACCACTAAATGATCCTGGAGAGACCCCATTAGAAACACACCAGTTAGATGATGATTCCCCATATACTGTTACTGTACTGCCAGTAGATTCTCAAAACGTAACTAAATAACATTTCCTTTTACATTATTTGGATAAAAAGACTGTGTGAAATAAACAAGTATTCCTTCCAGCTTGATGATATTGCACCTCTTTCCTGTTCAGCTGCTTCACTGAGTTCAGGCAGTTTAAGTCCAACTAAGTTTTGATTTCGCATAAGAATATGCTCCTGTTGAGAAAAATTGAAATATTTCTAAACAGAATAGTTAGATGTCTCAATTTAAATATCACAGTACTGGAAAACTAAGGTCAACATTATATTTCTGAAATACATGTATGTACATATTTATCAAGTATGCAAAAGGAATTAATTGTAGTCACGTATTAAATTGTATTAAATTGCATGACTCAATAACTCAGGTATAAAACACTTCAACTCATTTTATTTAGTAAAATCTCCAAACTAATGAATCTTCAGTGTAGATTTATGGTCACAGCTGTAGTTGCTCAATGCCTATAGAGATATGCAAAAGGCATTTATTTCTCTCATTCACTGAAGGTCAATTTCTCTCTACGCAAGTGGAAGAAAATAAAAAGTTCTAGATCTTGTTATTGCTACAATAATTCAGTGTAAAACTGATCCCAGGAAGGAGAGAGAGAAAAATGCAGAAAAGGACATTCAAGTGACTGTCATTTAGCCCACTTGTCCACTAGGAATTCTTCACAAAACCCCTTTTATGTTATTCCTACAGGCTAGTGCTTCTCAGTGTTATTGCAGTCTATGGTGCCAATATGCTCCCAAGCAGAGAGGGGATTAAATTTTGCAAAAAATGAATTTAGATAACATTCTTAAGTGTATTTATAAGTCATAAACACTGTCCTTTGCTAAAAAAGGTTCCATGTTAAACCTAAAGATTAATCTCTTTTAACTTGAATTTTGCCACATATCTAAGTGTTAATTTCCTGATTTCAGGTACTGATTCTGTTGCTTATAAATTTAATTTTATTTATTTTTAGGAATCTCTATGGCATTCATATGATTTGAGTACTTATTGAAAGAAATTGGTTTTCCAGTACATAATTGTACATCTTAAAGTATGTAAACAACAAAAAGATGACTAATAGTCTGTCAGTTCTCAGTAATACTATGGAGTTAAATAACCTGCTTTAAAATCTGATGTTCTTTCTTATATCAGTGCTGTGTTAACCTCACATATAAACAGCTGGAGGCTTGCAAGAAGATACATTGGTTATGTCATTGTAATTAAGAATCAGTGAAGGGTTTCTTTCAGCTCTAATGAAAGATTTACTGCAATTTAATTCTTCTTTGCAATACATATGTATCAGTTTGTTACTGTTCGTGGGTGGATTATCTTTTAAATTTCATGCATCTCTAACAATCACTTTAAAAAGCATGTACTTTGATGCTAAGATACCTACAATTATTAAGCAGATTAATTTTTAGACTTAAAAGGCCAAATTCACCCTTTGTGTAGTTCCATTGTAGTCAGATTTACACCATTAAAGAAATTTGGCACAGCAGCTCTTGCACTGTCCCCATACGTATTTTGTCTGGGATACCTTTGCATTAAAGCACCAGACACTTTGAGAGTTTATCTGAGAAAGTCCAATTTCTTTTCTTTTCTTTTCTTTTTCTTTTTCATCTTCACTATATCTTGTAAGCCAAGGTTTGGATCAAAGGCCAAAACCTTTAAAATTACTATTTTTTTTTTTACACAAACACTCAGATGTGTTCAACACAGCTAAACAAAAGTGACCTTTTTAAAAAAGGGGTGTCTACAATAAGGACAAAAGTGGGTATTCACCCACGAAAGCTCATGATCCAAAGCGTCTGTTAGTCTATAAGGTGCCACAGGATTCTCTGCTGCTTTTTAAGATACCATTGACTCCAGTGACAAACATGTAGGGGTATACCAGGGCAGAGTCAGACTTTAACAAAGTACAATAACCGTGTATAAACTTGAACCTAAAGTTGAACCTTTAGATCCATATACAGTTCTCAGTCCACACACATCAAATTCTATTAACATATAAAGTCAAAGAATGTCTTGTTTTGAGGGAGAAATTCTGGAAGGAACAGAAAAATATAGCATATGGAAGAAAATGAAGTGCATAAGCAGAAGTAACACTCTTAAAGAACTTTTTTTTTTTTTTACATAAGGTTTGTTGGTATATCCTCAGGAAGGAGAGCTTTTCACATCTAAATCTCTCCTTAGAGATTAAAATAGATTATTTCACTCCCAAGTATTACTTACAATGACAAGACAGTTAATCAACTTCTTCCTGTTTACATGTAATGCACTACATCTAAAACTGAAATACCACTGTACTATGTGTTATGTTCACCTTTATATTAAAATAGAGGGAAACAACTAATGTTTCCCACATAGCCATGTGATAATTTTTTTCCCATAAGACGGTTTCTGGGAACCAAGAAATGTGTATGTAACAGCAGCATGTGCGTTGTGAAGAGATTGTAGTTTCTATGGCACTGAGAATAAGAATACACTAGTTGAAAAGAATTTTAAAGCTACGTATTCAATAAATAGGAACCAAAAAATAAAAACATAATACTATGTTAACTTTGCTATAATTCTTTCCATCTCTTAAGCATAAACTTTCTTGTAATTATAAAAATAGTGATAAAATAAGAAAACATGACTATTTCATAGAGAACACACCAAGCCTAAAACGTAACAAAATGCTGCTTTTTTGTAGTTTGATTTTTAGGTCCAAATGATAAACATTGTGTGAGTGCATTGAAGCCGCTTTTTCAGAACTATTTAGGAGTACCACTAACAGTATTCTCAGTAAGGGCCTGATCCAAAGTCCACTGAAGTAAAGGAGACTTTTCATTGACTTCAGATGGACTTCAGATTAGGACTCAATTTTCTAAACATAACAGCTAAAGTTTTAGCTATGCATGTTCCATTAGTACTGAACTGTGTTTCGCATCCAGTGCCTTTTGTATCCAGTCAAGAACATAAACCTCAGAGTGCTCAGAATCCAGGATAATAACTGCATATTTTTTAATAAGTTTTTACTATGTAAGACCTAGAAAATGCACAGTTAGATGAATAATAATAGAATCAAAAGATTCTAGTCTGCATGGTCTCTTATGAGAAACAAAAAATGAAAAAAAATCTGTTTTCTTATATTTCACTATCCAATCTCCTTAATTCCATCTCTAAAAGGCACAAAATTGTTTTTTGCAGAGTCTATTACAGTGTAGCACTTTAATAAGTATTAATTATATAGTTTTGTGATGTACAAACACAGTAGGTCACATATAGGATATTGCAACACTATGTAACTTAGTGTAACACTACATAATACTATTTATGTCCAGAAACTCACCTCTCTGAGCTTTGTCAATTTCTGCATTCGAACTGGTTGAACTTGTATTTGAAGATCTTTGAATGTTAATGTTTTAGTCAACTGATTGCTGGATTTATTACTAATATCTTCTTCAGGCGGTAATTTAAAAGGTGCCTTTTCTTGATGTCCAGGTTCTATGCTATCCCATGATACCGCTCGTAATAGAGGAGGGCGTGTTCCAGATGCTTTAAGTTCTGTTTTACAGGTAACTTTAGGGTCCATCAGTTCTGGGACAGAACTTTTTAATTTTTTGTCCATAGTACCTGTGCCTGGTCCTTGTCGATACATTCTTAAAGGAAAGTCATTTTCTTTTGATTTCTTAAGTAATGGTTTTCCATGTTCATTTTCACAGCTGTTTGTGCTTGTGTTAAGAGAAGTTTTGCCAGCATCACTGCCTGAAGGAGAGGATTTGGGTAAATTATCCATATGTGTAAGTGGATCAAAGTTTTCTTTTTGTGCAGAGAGTTTCTCTTTGGAGTTTTCAAAACTAGTGGAACGAGGAACCAACCTTCCCTGAGAAACCTTCCTCTGATCATTCTGCTTTCTATCGGTTAAATGTTTTGTGACATTCTGAAAGAAAAGAATATGTATAAAAGGTATGAAAACACTGTGTGTGTGTGTGTGAGAGAGAGATAGAGAGAGAGAAGCTGGATTGCATTGTAAAGGAACACTTCTGTTTTAACTGCCATTTGCTTATAAATGCTTCATTGTAGGGAGTAGGGAGATTTTGAAAGACCCAGAAAGCAGGTAGGTGCTTGGAGGCACGTTGATGATCAATGGGAAATGGACGCCTTTCATTTGTGCCTTTGAAAAAATAAATCACACCCCCACTTCCAGGGTCCAATGCAGCTAGCCTTACATCAGGCAAAACTCCCTATTGACTTCAGTGTAAGATTTGCCTGAATAAGGGCTGCAGGATGAGGTCCATAAATATGTCAGACAAGTAACCTTATACTGAAGCAGAAGAAATATTATTGGCATGTCAATCTATCTGGTTTACAGTGAATGATATTTTCACAAGAAATTTGTTGGAGCCCTCTGTAAGGAGAGCCTAAACAAGTTTAACCAGTTAAACCATGTCTGGTTTAACAGTACTTTAAGGGGCAGACTTCTTTATGTGTTTGAAAAGTGCCTACCACACACACACAAAATAAGGAAACAGAGTGAGCAAGGTGGGGTATTTAATTGTGAAGGACCACTTCCCCTTTCACCACCATTTGCTTCTGTGGAATGACATATTGTTATTACATTTTTAATTGATTACCATCACCATTTTTATTACTATTATTCTATCAGAGGATATCAAAGTGCTTATATGCATTTACCCCTACATCTCTCAGCATAACAACTTTCCATTATTCCCCCACCACAATATATGAGCCTTCATATTTCCAAAGTTAAATCACATTATCTCATTTTTCTCCCCATGTTTCTAATTTCTCTGGGTCCCTATCTGTTATTTCTCTGTTTACTGATAATTGCAACTCCACCTAATTAAATATTATTGGAAAATTTCTTTAACATGGTGTTTACTCTCGCCTTCTGATTGCAAAAGGCTAGACTGGGCCTTTGCCCAATGCTCTAGTTGATGCATAAGAAGGAACTGTCACAGTAAACACAGATTCTTCCTTACTCACCTATAGTTCACAGGAAGAAATGATTTGCACCACTCCTTTACTGGATGCACATTACTTCCCCACCCCTCCCAGCATCTGCCAGCTCTGCTGTGGCCTGTATGTTGGGGGTCAGAGCCAGGAATCTGCCTATTCCTTACTCACATGCCTGTAGGAGAAGAAGGGATGGAGGAAGTATGGGGCATGCACCCGATCCTCTCTTTACTGTGGTAAGGAGCACTATTGCTGAGATGCAGGGAACACAAATGCAGATGTTCAGGGTCATTTGTGGAGGTGGGAATCTTATTTCCTTTTATTCCCTTGCATGGCTGCATTAGGTTGGGTCACAATATTGTTCTAAATGTTAACTATGACCCTGATTCTGCAACACTCAAGTCACATATATTCTAAATTTTCCTCACATAAGTAGCTCAGTTAAAATCAATGGAACTACTCGTGTGTATAAACAGGAACATAAATGTTCACATGATTAGATCCTAAGGCTGGAAGCAATTTTTTATCTCTAGTACTGCAGTAGACCCCTCCTGGCCTCTCAGTTCAGTGCTGCATCTCATTTCACTTTGATTACAGTACAATCTTTCAAAACCACACAACAGTATTCTTATCTGAGCCAACCTGCGTTTAATTTCAAGGGTAAGAGTTTGTAAGACACTGTTATCAAATGCTTACTTCTGCTGCTTGCCCTTCATCCTCTTTTATAATTTTGTTATTCTAGCAAAAAATAAAAAAATAAGTAATTTGTCTTGCAAGATTTTTTTTTTTTTTGGACAGACACATGACACCTATTGCATTTAATTCTGCTGTCCGTTAGATGTTCAGGGACGATATTTTAATCTCTTAATATTTGTTGCATTACTATACTTGAAGTAGAAATTAAATTTATGGACTGGTAACTGCCAAGATTATGGCTCTGTCCTTTTTTCTAAATCAGGAACACATGAGATCTTTTCTAATCTTCCAGTGGCTCTCCATGATGTTTCAGAGAACTGTCATTATGCTGTGTGCAATTGGCTTTCAGAGTCAGCTCATTAAGCTGACCATAACCTAAATAAAAGGTATATCTTTAGCCTTAACTTTTGCTACTTTTGGTACAGAGACTGCTATTGAAAGCTTCACGTTATTCTTAGAGAGCAACAGAACAGTGTAAAGTGGTATTATTGTAATTACAGTATACCACAGCCAGCACCTGTAACTCAGTCTTACCTGCAGTGGAGACACTGACGCAGCACCCGTGGCTGTACATACATCAGACCCTAGAATAGTAAAAAATATATGATCAATCTCCTGATCTTTTATATTTTGTTTATTATATTTCAATAACACCCAGACCAACAAGATAATCGTGGAGAGTTTCAAAGGCACAACACTGAAAATTTCCCATTTAGATATTAGAATTCATAAAGTTGTATCTTAAAGTGGAAATAAATAAAATAATAATAATAATAGTAATAATAATAAACAAATGCCCATTCTACTGCAGTAGGAACAGAACATTAATTATTATAGCAAAGCTTCACAGTTGAGAAGGACAATAAAACATAGGACATATGACCTAGGAATGAGCACAAAATAACTGTCTTAATATATCTGTTCCATCTTGTATTTAGTGTGACACTCTGAGTAAGTTTCCCACACCCGAAGAAGAGCTCTGTCTGAGCTTGAAACTTGTCTCTCCACCCACCTTGTCTCTCTAGTATCCTGGGACTGACATGGCTACAACAACACTGCATACTTACTAATTTATTGTGGGTATTCACAAATGTCATCATTTTCAAGGAGAGAGACTTATGAATTTATGAATCCTGGCTACTTTTCAATGGATGGAAGTGTAGCCTAATGTGCATTTTCCCCAGGGGCTTTGTAAAATAGTTTATATTTGAACATCTACAGATAACTTTACCTGTTGGGATTGGAAGAGTGAGAGAGTTGTTCTGAGATGGTACAGGTGAAACTCTTGGACTAAGTGTAGGAGAAACAGCTTCATTAAAATGGAAAAAAGAAAAGAAAGCATTAGGTAATTTTTTTTTAACTTGGCTTATGGTTTCCAAGGTTCCTGCTCAGATTAAAATACCCTAACAGACAGTAGTAGCATAGTCATCTGATGGCAATGTTCATGGCCAGAGCATTTACAAATCTCAACAAATTATTTCAGATTGCTAAAAATGTTTTGGGGAAATGGAAACTAGTTTCTAAAAGTATAAACAAATTGTACTGAGAAACAAACATGCTACTTCCTTAATGGGCTAAATATGATCCTCTGATGTTGCATTTCTACTGCATTTGTGGGTCATCTGCAGTGGCTGTTTGCACTGCAACGCAGGGAAGTGGATATACAGGAGTGAAGGTGTGGGAATTTGTACACTGTGTGAATTGAAAAGGGCCAGAACCCACAATGGAAGCGAGCAGCAAGCTGCTTCTGCGACTCTTAGTTATATTTTGCAATAATTTGTGGATCACAGACTGGTTGGGTTTTAAAGCCCCTGCAGAACATTTTGTGACAAAATATTTGACCTTATCCCCATTGTGCTACCGCATATTTTTCTAAGACCAATGCCCTTACATGTGCCCACCTGTTTGCAGCATCAGACCAATAAGAAAAAACAGCTAAAATAATGGCAACAATATTGGTTCTGGCTTCAATGACCCCCCAGCCCCAACAGACAAGCAATTCCAAAAAAATGATGGTAAAAGGGATATCAGGAATATTATCTTATATATACAATAAACCCACAAAGGAAACTAGTGAAAAAAAATCACACTGAGCTCACAGTTGGTCAGAAAACAAAAATGTTGCCAACAGGAATTTTTAATGAAAAAAAAAAATCTTGTTTTTTCCCAGAAAGTTTCAAACAATTCTAAACAAAATGTTTGGTTTCAAATTGACATTTCAAAATGAAACGACAATTTTCACTTTGTCATTTTGTTTCGGTTTTTCAAAAAATTTTAAGTTGGAAAAAAAAGTGTCATTTCAAATCAACATTCCAGCATAAAATGTCATTATGTTCATTTTTTAAAACCAAAAAATGAAATAAAACAGCTTTTTAAGTCAACACCATTTTAATTTAGTTTAGAACTATGGATTGAACAACAAATTTTCATTTACATATTTCCTGTGGGGAAAAAATCAAATCAAAATTGACGTCTTCCCATGTAGAAATTTCATATTTTGAGTAGGAAAACTCTCTGCCAATAAATGTGTGCCAGCTCTAGATTATAAGGCCTTTCTAGTCAGCTACTCAGTTTTCAAGACAGTTAAAGAGAAATATCCTCAGGGAGATTAACAACAACAAACTATGTGCATGGATCATGTTGAACATGTGCCTTATACATTTGCAAACTTCTAGATTTCTATGTTGTATGTTATTTTCACATCTTGCACCTACCTGTGGGAGACTCTGGAAGACTGCTTCTTGATTTTCTGCCTCTGCGCATTAGGAACCTCTCACTCACTCTCTTTGCTTCTTCTAGTAACTCAAGATTCTTCTTTTTATCTTCATCTGAGATTTTGACATCTGGCAGTTGGCCATTTACCAGATCAATCACCTGACCTGTATTGTCTCAGTAGCAAAGCATGTGACTTAGATCTGTATAGTATAACCCTGTCTCTAGATAATTTGTTGCATATTTTTAAAAAATCATGTGCACATATCACATGGTTTAAAATAGACCTATAATTGAGCTATCAACTCATATTCACTAATCAATCACACTGAACATCACTTTCCAGTGGTGCTGTGCCCCCAGATTCAGGGACCAATCCTAAAAGATACTGACGATCTTCTGCAAAACGAAATCACTGGAGGTGAAGCTGCTCATCACCACCTTAAATAGCTGTCTTAACATAAAACTTGGTTTTCTATATAGCATGCATCCTTTTATTTATTTCTAAGATTTATTTTCCTTATTTATAAAAATGAGCATGGCACTATCCCTACGTCAGCTAGTACTGTCAGCATTTCTGTTACAAATGATTTTTTGTGAAAGTTTCTGCCCATAAAATTTTTCAAGCACAAAGTCCCACAAACGTCCTTGGCAAAGGAAGTGCATACTTAACTTCAAGCACATGAGTAACTCTATTGGCAGGTTTGCAGATTTGGGCCCAGAGTTTTGCATGTGTAAATGTTTGACCATCTGTAACTGTGACTGTAATTCTAGAAGCTGGTTTTGAAAATTTGATCAACAGGGTCTACAATTTTCTTCTTCTATTTAAAAGTTGGCTTTTCACGTAGCTTTATACTAAATTTTCAAAACCACTTGGTAACTTAGAAACTTAAGTCCCATTTTCAAAGTGACTTAAGGCAACTAGGAGCCTAAGTCAGTTTTGGAACTAAGTGGTAAGTCACTTAGGTGCTTTTGAACATTTTACCCTAAGGGTCTTGTCAAAAATCCACCTTAGTGGGCCTGATCCAAAGTCCATTATGGTAAGTGAAAAGACTCCCATTGACTTGCTATAGATCAGGCCCTCAGTTATCTTTTTAAAAGAGTCTAAGGGAACTGACTTCTCACCAAACAATTCTCATTTTCTTAGTTCAGCATTCTCATTTTCTCACCAAACAATGGCATCTCACAGTGTATGCATGACTTGGGTGCCGCTGTTGATCTAGCTAGCATGTAGGTATTAATATGGTACAGGGTTTTCCAGTCCACTTAGATCTCTAGGCATTTTAAAGTTTAATTTCAGTAGTGCCATAGTTTGCTTGCTTTCTCACATATTTGATTATGTCTGACTTCACATGTCTTGAGCCACCATATACCATGCTATTTTAAAAACAGCTCCAAATATAGTTTTAGAAAAACAAATCTGCCTAAATAAATTGCTAGGATTTTTATTAATGAAATAATATACTCATCATTTTAATATAATCTATCAAATAAACTGAAAACATCAAACCAGAATCTTGACTATTAAAGTATAATAAGAAACGAAACATTTCTAATGTATTTCAATATCTAAACTTAATTTTACATGAACCATTTTATCTGTTGTGTAATTGGGCCTGGACTTCTGAAGTTTGTTTTTCTTTCTTTCCTTCTTTAGGTAATAGCTCATGTCTGTTTATTCCTTTATCTTTTCATACTTTAGTGTAATCTTGCCTATAATTCCGTACATTTTGTACTGGCAAAGGAAGGATGTTGTAATTAGAGATGGGTCTGCAGCAACAATCCAGATACAAACACACATGGGATGAAATCCTGGTCCTATTGAAGTCAATGGAAGTTTTGCCAGCATTTCATCTCCAAACGTTGGGAAGTTTTCCAAATGCATATACGTATAATAATGGTCAGATTATATCACCTTTACTCCTATTGAGTAATACATTATTCCATAAGTAGCACACCGAAGTCAATGATACTCTTCATGAAGTAAGGTACTCATTGCGAGGAAGGGCATCAAAATCTCCCCCTAAAGAATGTGGTAATTTTCATTAGATATTTAAGTAGCTGGTATCTTAATTGACCCAAATATTTTGACAGATACCGGATCATGAAGTTTTTTTTCTTTTAATTAGATATCTGATTCTGCACAAAGAATGAAAAAATAGAACCACTGTACAATAATTTTCACAAAAGAGGAGTTTCTCAGAAGATATATTGCCAACCTTATAAAAAAAGGAGTAAGAGCTATGTTATTTTATTACTGTATTTTGGCACTAGAAGATATGTATTTCCCTAGCTTTGCTCATGTGTGTATTCTGTGTATTATTCAGCACTTGTAAACTCAGGGTGATAATTTATCCTGCTATACTATCAAGTATTTTCTGTATACATTGTACTCAGTTTTCAGAGTGGTAGCTGTGTTAGTCTGTATCAGCAACAACAACGAGAAGTCCTTGTGGCACCCTAGAGACTAACAAATTTATTTGGGCATAAGCTTTCATGGGCTAAAACCCACTTCATCAGTGTGTACAGAAGAGGGCATTATACAGTCATTCTAATTTCTGTGGGCCAGATTATCCACTGATGTATATTGGTGTGGTTCCACTGAGGTCAATAGACTATGCTATTCCAGTGGAGATCTATTTAAATCTTATTTGCACATGTCAGATTTTGTTTTGGGGGAAAACATTAACATTAACATTAATTAACATGACTATTAACAGAATTATTTCTTACCAACAGAAGTCAGTGAACTAACGGAAGTCCTAGTGTGTCGGTTAGAATGTCTCAGATGAGGACTATGAGGTCTAGGGAAAGAAAAACAAAACATAGCAGTAAACAACAAGGAAGAAATTAAAATAATGCTTTTATCATATATATTCATTGACACACAAAAGTTTCTACAAAAATAACATGTTTTCTAATTTACTGGTATGCCTTTTGGAAAAACACAATATAAAAATAACTAACTCTCTCTCTCCCCCCAAATCACAATTTGATATCCAATTAACTATTGTCTCAGAATGAAAAAAAAAAAAGAGAAGACAGAAAAAAGAAACAGTATGCTCAAGCTGATAAAGGTTTGTATTAGTTTCCCCATAAAAGTGAATTATGCAAATTTTGTTTTAGACATTTTAAGTTTTTCAAAATCTGGGGGAAAATAGGCAAACATCCTCTTTTCAAAGTTCTGAATTTGCTTTATTGAAAAGTGTTTACATAGCTGGTTCTTTTCACTAAAGGATGATCCAATTAAAAATGAATGAAAAGATTCCCTTTGACTTCAATGAGAGTTGGGTTAGACCCTGAAAAAAAAAAGAAAAGAAAAGGTGTCTTTTGCTGAGATTTCTCTGATACAAGGGAGAAATCAAGGAAGCAGTGTATTGCAATCATCACTCTCAAGTGGTGGAAGTTTTGACTTTTACTGATAACCTTGAATTTCATAAATGTATCCACTATTTTTCAACAAAAGCTGCACCTTTTACGTTCAGTGTTGTGATCTAAGACTGATGTAAATGTGGTTCATAGCAAGAAAAACTTTCCAATGTGTGTAAACTGATAATTTGTTACGATTATTTATTTTCTCTGAGATAAAAAAAAATTCATTTATTTTAAATAGATATTAAGTTACATCAGGATGAGGAACTGGGTAGCTCAAAAGACTGATAATAATGGTCCCAAATCAGCAAAGCTGTAAACACATACTTAACTTTAATCATATTGATAATCCTATCCCTGTTCAACAAAGTATTTAAGCATATGCTTAACCTTAAGATAGTACTTACATCCCATTGACCTCAATGTTTAAGTGTTTTGCTGAATAGTGGTGGTATTATTAGTGTGTTTAAAGTTTACCATGAACATGTGTTGAACTGGGGCCAGAATCTGGAATATCTCTCTTCCATTTCATTAATTCAAAGATCTGTTACATTGAGCTATTACCATTTGCTAACTGTTTGATGGCTATTTTGAAATGAATGTGGTCTCACTCAGGTTACCAGCCAGCTCAAATTCTTTAAAAGAAAACTGAAATGGTTTTGCCAGTGTTCTGAAGATTGGCCACTCTTTGGGAAACAGAACATTTCCTTTATTGCCAACACAAGTTTACTAAATAATGGCTTGACTGGGGAATCTGCAGGGATACAAGCTTTCCCATAATGCATGTGATAATGAAATGATCCACAATAGCAGTTATTGATGTTGATAGTTATAATGGTGTAAGTTTTAATAATTTATTCAATACTGAAGATAACGTACACAAGACTGGAACTAAGAGGGCATTAACAGATGTGTCATCAACTAAATATGCCAAGAGAAATCATAAGCACTTTCAACAATGCATGAAAACATAAAATGCAAGATAAAAGAATAAAATTAAATATAGTATTTGCAAAGACTGTTAGTACATGTTGCAAAGCATTTTTAGTTTACTCAATTTCCTTTGGTAATTACTTTCCATTACAGTTAAGCCTAGTTGCTATATTGTTCTTACATACTATAAATAAAACTTCTGCTTAAATTGATACTTTCTTTTTTTAGTTAATTTATTGGTTTTGAATTCTTTACTAATTTAAGCTTCAGATAAATGGAATGTTCTTGATTTTTCTAAGTACAAATTATTGTGTTGATACATAGTTCTTGCAAAGTAGGTTACAGGTTCTATTTAATATGAATGACTGCTAATATATATAAACTTTTCTGCATAGTACTAGGATATAATAGTAGCAGGCATAATTTAAAACAACATTCTACTAGGTAGGTAACAAAAAAGGAGTGGTATAATCAGATTCAAACTATGCATTCTGCACACACTTATTAAGCTACATAAGTATAAGCTAACGAAGAAGTAACAATATATATTAAGGATTTTAACAAAAAAAAAATTTTCATTTTGGACCAAATTCTCTTCACCTTACATATGCCAGTATTCACTTGTGTGAGTAAAATCAGCAGAATCTGACCCCACAACTACAACTAGTGGATTAGAAGGTGGGATTTAGCCATTGAACTGACTAGGGGGTATACTGCCCCATAAGGCGCTCAGGGAAGAATTGTGCCTTCCTCCTGAGGTACAATCCCTTCCCAAACTGCCCAACTTGTGCTCCACTGGTGGTCATACAGGAAGCTGATGCGGGGTCAAAGAGCTTGGGAAACTGTGCATGGAGTAAAGTGTGTGGAAGGAATACTCCTTGCACAATTGTTACAGGTCCCTGCATGCCCTGAACAAGGGCAGAGGGCTCCAGGACACTCCATCACATGCCAAAGAGACAGAGGCAGCAACCTCTACTCACAAGGTTACAGTGGAGTTACTCACATGAGGAAGGCCTGCTCCCATGAGTAATAGTTGTCAAACTGGGTCCAAATTATGTGAAAAATCTATTTTCATAGTTGTTTTAATCTCACATTTGCTCAAAATTTAAATTGTGTTAATCTGGAAGATTTAGCAAATTTATGTAAACTTCATGCATGCATTTTGCAGTCCTTATTCATGTCAAACTCCTACAGATTTCATTTGGATTATTCCCAGAGTTAGGTCACAGGACTGAGTGGTGTAAAAAACCTATTCCTTTGGTACCAATTATGATATCTCTATAATTCCACTTCCTTATGTTAAAAATAGTCATAGAACGTAAAGACAATATATCTAGTTACAAATAAAAATAAAATGCTGATTTCTTTAAAACGAAGTATATTTCAAAGGCACAGATTCTCTGAAATGTATATCTTGGAATTATTATACCAGTTATGTATAATCTGATAACACATGTCTTATATGCAGTACCTGTTAACCAGATTTTTATCAATTTCTACATCTGGCGTTACAGCATTCTCTGGAAGAACAATAGAAGGTGCACTGCATGTTGTCCCCTCAATAGTAGCATCCTGAATGGTTTGTGACAAATGAAAATGTAGTTAAACAAAAATTTAAAACACTGAAAAATGATGCTGTATATGGAATATAAAATGTATTTCTCTGTCAATTTACCTGGAGAAAAGATGAACATGGTTCAACAATATAAGAGTTAAATCTCCTTCAAACACAACAGATAATGAAACCAATCCTTAACGCCAACTATTCAGGAGAAATGATGACTAACCATTGACATGCAATTTCTTCACATAGGGCCTGATGTTAGCAGTCCTTGCACAAAGTAAAAATCAGTAAAAGGTTGGTTTTTACAAGGACTTTCAGGATCAGTCCCACAGAGGTGCTGAGGCACATTTTGAGTAATTTGTGTATTCCCCTTGAAGTTAATGAGAATGGCATGTAAGAAAAGGGGAAGAATGGATCCTTTACAATGGTGGGTTAAATTCGATGCAAAACTCCAATTAGCAGCAACAACGGTTTGTTTCAGCATACAGAAACTATTATTTTCATGTTGTTTATTGCTTGCTTTCTATTTCCCTATCTCACATCAACATGAATTAGCAGTTCTTGTTGTAACCAAATGTAGTGGGACTTATTATCAGATTTTACAACAATCAGATATTTTAATAAAATACAATATGTCATTTTTAAAAGTTTACATGACAGACTGTGTCAGTTTGCAGTGTCGTTGTAGTGGTATTGGTTCCAGGATATTAGAAAGAGAAGGTGGATCCTGGAAACAAGCTTTTGAGCTTCATAGAGCTCTTCTTCAGGTCTGGGAAAGGTACACATGGATCTTGAAAGCTATGTTGTGGGGGTCATCATAGCAGTGGAGATATGTTTTGCATTTGTTATGGAGAGATCTGATGTTGCTTTGAATTGCTACTTCCAGGTCTGTGGGGAGCTTGTTCCAATAAAGAGCTTGGCAAGGTTGGGGGTTGTTTGAAGGCCAGAAAAGGGGGTTCAGGAAAAATTTCTTTCAGGATGCTGTCTCCATAGAATCTGAGTTATAACTGTTTAATGATAACCCATATGAGTTCCAGCGCAGGGTGATAAGGATGTGTGGGAGGCGGGTAGTTTCTATATTGAAGCAGGTTCTCTTGGAGTATTTGGGCGGCCCATTCCATGATGTGATCTACTTCTCTGGTGGAGTGGCTTTGTTTTATAAAGGTGGTTTCAAATGTGTTAAGGTGTGTATTCCGGACTTTCTCCTCAGAGCGTATTCTGTGGTATCTGAATGCCAGGCTGTAGGTAGATTTCTTGATATGTTTGGGGTAGTTACTGGATGTGTGAAGGTAAGGGTGCTGATCCATGGGTTTCTTGTATATAGTTGTCTGTAGGATTCCATTGTTGAAGCTGATTGTGCCCAGGAAGTTGATGCTGGTGTGAGAGTGTTCTAAAGAGAGTCTGATGGATGGGTAGCTATTGTTGAAGGCCAAGCTCATTATCAGAAGCAAGCTTCCCACAGGCCAGGACGCACTAACTCAAAGTGGCCCTGCCATAACAAGAGATGTAAAACCTGCAACCATATCTCCACTGCTACGGTGATCAAAACCTCCCACAACAGATCCCTGGATCCTATACATGCCTTTCGCTACATGTGGTGTACCTCCTCCAGTGCACTCTATGCCCCAGTAACAGCTATGGGTGAAACCAATCACTATGCTCTCGAATTAACTCACGTAGAAAAATGATAAGAGACAAAATGCCATTTTCCCCGTGTGTGAACACTTTTCACAAAGTGATCCCTTTATATCTGATCTCTCAGTTCTCATTCTCATTGGACCCCTGCACAATATCTCCTTCAAAAGACAAGCTTTGGAGCTTAAATTCATAATTTTGCTAGACACTGAAAATCATGGTCTAAATAAAGAAACTGGATTTAAGGATTATTATGATAATCTGTAACCACTAACCCTAACTGCAGAGCTGTTTACACACCACTTCACCTTGAATGGTCTTTTAGAATGTGTTAACTAACCACATGCTAAACAATCTGTTTCACCTTGTATTTAGCTGAGTACCCTTCCCAGCCTGGAAGAACAGCTCTCTGTAGCTGAAAAACTTTTCTCTTTCATCAACAGAAATTGGCCTAATAAAAGACGTTACCTCACTCACCTTGTCTCTCTAGTAGGTGTCAGCGTTGAAGGTCAATTTTTTAAAGGTTTGTACAATGTGACAGATGTGCACTCACTGCATGTGTATAGTAATCACAACATCCTGCATTTGGGTGTTTAAACTAGCCTTTATTCATCAAATCAGGCAATTATACAGCCCCCATTTCTAAATGTACTCTGGACTGCACCTACAAAAGTGGGTGTACAATGAATCACTTGCAGAAAACAGGTGAGCACTCATTTTTATGAGGCTGCAAAATGAGATGCTCGTTGGTGGCTGCATGAAAATTTTGCCCTAGGGGAAAAAATTCCTTCTTTCAAATCAGTACAGAAATATTTCTCAGACAGATTTCTTACTAAAATATTTCATAAGGAACTGCCAATAAATAGAGGTGGTGGCTGCAGTTTTGAAGAAAGTTAGTTAAGGTTATCCATAACTAACAAATGGGAAATCTGTTGATGTTGTGTATGGATTTTGGATGAAAATGAGAAATATATTATAAAGCTTTCTTCTCCACAAAAAAACAAAATTCCTCCACATTCTAGTTAATTCTGTAAAAAAACAGATTAGGATAGCAATTTGGTTTTTTTTTTGTTCTTTGTTTTTTTTTTAAAACATGAACCTACTAAATTAGTACAGTTAATTTTTTGTTTGATTAAAAAATTGCATGGGTCTTATAAATCAATACCAGAACTGAATCCAGCTGTCCCAACTTGCTGCTTCATTCCCTTTATCAGTTCTTTAATATGTACATAATGACAGCAGTTTCTATGGAATATCTTTTTAAACAAATGAAACAGCACAGTATCTGTCTGCACTGGACATATGTATCTGCTGGATAACATGTACCTGTTATGTGAATTAACAATGGTCATAAGTAAGCTTGAAGGCTGATATACTATGATGATATATGAAGAAAATTCACAAGTCTCTGGGTGCAATATAATTTCCATCTGTTGTCTGCAGATTAAAGAAGACAATATTGCACTGGTTTGCACTGTGAAGTTTTCTGCATAGTCCGAAAGGCCAGATACATCATTTTTAGAAATGATACCTTAGATGCTAGAACTAGAGGTGTCAACCCCCCCAGTTTACTTAATATCCTATTCCAGCCCCATAATAGATTCAGATCCCACAGAACGCTTTCATTTTCATACAAATGGATTTTTTTTTTAGAAAATGGGTTTTGATTCTGATGTCCAGTGGTTATATTTTAAGGACCCAATTTCCAAAGAAGTTGAACATGTGACTGCACAACTAATATACATGCAAGTTGCATAACTGAACTTGCAAATAGCCATAGAAAACAATGGCAGAAATAATAATGGTCTTAGCAGTGCCCTTCATAAGTTTTTTTTTTTTACAATTAGCAATGCAGAATATAGCATTGCTTGTATTAAAGAAGGACTACATTCTGTCACCTTTAAGTCATGTTGAATAGTGCCTTCACAAGTGTTTTTATTGATTTCAACACTTTGTTCCACAAGTCTCTTTCAATTGACTTCAATAGGGGTAATTCCAGTTCTCCCCATCCCACCAAAATGAGTAAATGTGTCATCATCTTTATTATATAAAAGTCATATTTACACTCAATCATAGGGAAAAACTCCCATTGTTATCTGTTGAAGATCTACAGTGAATCAACGTAATGCATGATCCTAACACTGTAGGTTTGGTCCAAGGTCAATAATTAAAAATCTAATTGAGTCATCCTGGTACTATAATTTTGACACTTCTCTCTAGAAAAATATGGTAAGAACTGTTAGAGGAACCTATACCCACAACTTTTAGCAACTGTAAATTTCTATTGTCTCTGCCCATGACCTATGCTGGAGAGCTGGGAGTAATGCCAAAAGCTGAGAAGTGGATACTGGAGTTTACTGGAGGCCATTTCCTGTGTATGATCTACTGATGATGATATTACTAGAAAAAGTGCAAAGAATACATTTGGAATTAAGACTTGTGGATTTCCAATACATAGTCAAAAAGATTATGCCCTTGACCCATATTTAAATAACTGTCAAATACATTATGTTGTCAGCCAAACATCATCTATATACTGTTAGATGGTTATGTATTTCTGAAGTTCTTTTTTCCTGATAGAGGACAATTGAAAGACTTATTCTGTTCAATATTAAGGAGGAAGATTGCTTCAAATTAGCAAAAATTGTATCATTTAAAAAAAATACAAATCAGTTACATATGGAGAAGAATGATACTAGAAGACATATTCAGTGTAAACATATGCACATACAAGTAGAGCCAAATAAAGATGGAGGATAAGCATAGTAACTGAGAGCATAGGGATGAGCATGAAAAACCACATGAAGTCTAATTACAATTCTTTTAGACAACCCACTTAACATCTGACTCAGTTTCTCTATCTGGGAAATTCAGGTACTACTTTCCTCCCTAATTGGGAAGTTACAAAGATTAATTCATGTTTGTAAAATGCTTTGAAGATAAAAAGTCATTATGTAAATGATAAGTAGTGTTATATTCTATGCAAATATAAAGAGAAAAAAGGAAGAGGAGGTTACTCACCTTGTGCAGTAACTGACGTTCTTCGAGATGAGTGTCCCTGTGGGTGCTCCACTCTAGGTGTCGGTGCGCCCCTGTGCCTTTGATCGGAGATTTTTGCAGCAGTACTCGTAGCGGCCACGCATGCTCAGAGCCTGGCCCCCGCTCTGAGTATACCTCTAGTGAGCATGCACAGGCGGTTCCCTCAGTTCCTTCTCTACAATGGAGGTTACCCGAACTCCGAAGTAGAGGGGAGGAGGGTGGGTAGTGGACCATCCACAGGGACACTCATCTTGAAGAACGTCAGTTACTGCACAAGGTGAGTAACTTCCTCTTCTTCGAGAGAGATGTTCCTGTGGGTGCTCCACTCTAGGTGACTTCGAAGCAGTGTATCTCAAGGAGGCAGGGACTTTGGATCTGGCAGGAATGCAGTAGATAATACTGCCCTGCCTAATCAAGTGTCAGAGAGAGGGCCTTGAGTAAGGGCATAGTGTTTAACGAATGTGTGCTGGGAGGACCAAGTGGCTGCCCTACAAATGTCAGACAAGGGTACTTTACGTAAGAAGGCTACAGAGGTAGATACAGATCCAGTGGAATGTGTTCTGATCAATGCTGGAGGTGTAATGTTCTTTATCTGATAGGAAAGTCGTATGCAATCAGAGATCCAGTTCGAAAGTCTCTGGGTAGAGATAGCCACGCCTTTGGAACGCTCTGCGATGGAGACAAAGAGTCTAGGAGAGTTTCTGAAGAGTTTGGTTTTGTCCAAATAAAAGGATAAGGCCCTGCGCACATCAAGTGTGTGCACTGTGGCTTCGAAGGAGTTTGCATGTGGTTTCGGAAAGAAAGTTGGTAGGTGTATTGGTTCATTGATGTGAAATGAAGCATGAACTTTTGGAAGGAATTTTGGGCGTAGAGTAACTTTGTCCTTGAAGAAGAGCGTATATGGTGGATCTACCATAAGGGCTGCTATCTCGCCTGCCAGTCTGGCGGAGGTAATGGCCACCAAAAAGGCTGTTTTCATCGAGATGTGTAAAAGGGAGCAGGTGGCTAAGGGCTCAAAGGGTTGATGAGTTAAACAGGACAATACTAGGTGAAGATCCCATGGAGGGGTAGGTGGTTTAATGTCTGGATATAGGGTTTGGAGTCCCTTCAGGAAATGCTTGGTGATGGGATGAGCAAAGACCGAGGTATTGTCGACTGTACCATGGAAGGTTGTGATGGCAGCTAAGTGGACTCTAATGGAGCTGAATGAAAGGCCGGATTGTTTAATGTCCAATAGATAATCGAGTATGCAAGGAAGAGGTGCAGAGGTAGGAGACAGTTGTTTGGTTGAGCACCATTTTGTGAATCTTTTCCACTTTCGGAGATAGGTGGTACGGGTGGATTGTGTTCTGCTGTGTAGAGGATCTCTGAACTTGGTCAGAACAGTCTAGTTCTCCGTTGGAACATCATACTTGGGCAGATGAAGATTGGGTGATGTGGTGCTGTGATAAGTTCGGAATGAGAGGCAGGAGTCGATGGTTGAATTGACATTCTTGAAGGAACAAACCACGTTTCTCGGCCAGGTGCGATCAAGATCACCTGGCAGATCCTCTATCTTGTGAGGCTCCTGTTGAGCATTGTATTGGGGAAAAGCTAAGCAAGTGCTAGGGCCATGAGATCATGTTTCAAGGATTGTTGCCCGTCCACCCTGCGCAGAAAATGAGATTTTGGTTTTTCCGAGGTTCGAAGATCTATTTTGGTGACCAAGTTCATGTGAATGATTCTATCTCCAGTCGGCTCGAAAGTAAACGTGTGCTCTACTATCGGCATGTGTTCATCACGCCTGGGAGATAAGTAGCTGATATGCGGATGTGGTTCGCAAGGCACCAATTCCAGAGTTTTATGGCCTCTGAGCAAAGAGAGTGGGAACAAGCCCCTCCTTGTCTGTTTAAGTAGAACATGCAGGCAATGTTGTCTGTCATTATGCGTACATGCTGATTCTTGATTAGTGGAAGGAAGCAGTGGCAAGCATTCCGTATAGCTCGAAGTTCTAGAACGTTTATGTGCAGGGAGGTCTCGGAATGAGACCATAGCCTATGGACTGTTTGGTGAGAGATGTGGGCCCCCCAGCCTGTGAGAGATGCATCGGTTGCCATCATCACAGTTGGAGGAATCTGGAGGAAGGGGACTCCAGAGCAGAGGTTGTCGGGGACTGTCCACCATATGAAAGAGTCTTTGACCCGGTAAGGTATGGTTAATTGTTTCTTTAGTGGGTGCACGTTTGGTTTGTAAACCATGGCCAGCCAAGCTTGGAAGCACCTCATGTGGAGACATGCGTTCTGGACCATGAAAGTGCATGAGGACATGTGCCCTAGTAGTTGGAGGCAGTCTCGGGAGGTGACCCAAGGGCTGCTGCGAAGCCTTGTAGCCAGCAGTTTTATGGTATTGAATCGGTCTGGTGGGAGAGATGCCCATTCGGTTATGGAGTTGAGGCTCGCTCCTATAAGCTCCAGGTGCTGGGTAGGACTTAATGTGGATTTGTTTTCGTTTATTTGCAGGCCCAGGGATTAGAAACACTCGATGGTGATTTGTGTGAAGCGGAGGGCCTCGTCGAATGTGGAGGCCTTCAGGAGGCAATTGTCTAGGTAAGGGAATATTATGACTCCTTTTTTCCTGAGATAGGCCGTGACTACCGCTAGGAGCTTGGAGAAAACTCAAGGGGCAGTGGAAAGGCAAAATGGTAGACCTCTGTACTGGTAATGTGTTGAGCCGACGGTAAAACGAAGAAAACGCCTGTGGGCCGGGTGGATAGTGACGTGAAAGTAGGAGTCTTGTAGGTCGAGGGCTGAAAACCAATCACCCTGCTCCAGGGCTGGAATTATTGTGGTGAGAGTAACCATCTTCAACTTTTGCTTTTTGACAAATTTGTTGAGCCTCCTGAGGTCAAGGATAGGTCGCCATCCTCCAGTTTTCTTTTCTGTTAAGAAATAAGGGGAGTAGAATCCTTTCCCCTTGTGGCATTCGGGCACGAGTTCGATAGCACCCAGGTGAAGGAGATGTTCTTGCTGGAGGTGTGGCTCATGAAAGGTGTCCCTGAAGAGGGACGGGGAGGGGGTGTGGGTGGGAGGTAAGGAGAGGAAGGGGATAGAATACCCCGTTGTGATGACCTCTAGAACCCACTCGTTGGTGGTAATATTCTGCCATTGGTGTAAAAATGGCTGTAGGCGGTCCAAAGATAGTTGTAGGCAGTGCATACGCTGAAGTTGGGACGATGTTTACGAGACCCTCGACCAAAGGTTCAAATCTGCTTATTAGTTGGAGGAAGTTGGGGCCCCGGAAGAATTGGGGCGACGCCGCTGGTATCTGGATCTCTGGCGTTGTGTTGTTGTTGTTGATCCTGAGATCTTGGAAATGCTGAGTATATGAGGGGTAGCGTGGACGGTGGTAAGGTTGATATCTGTACTGTCGCCTTCTGTTTGTAGGGGTTTGGATGCCTAAGGACCGAAGAGTTGCCCTTGAGTCCTTCATTGAGTGGAGCACCTCATTAGTGGTGGAAGCAAAGAGTTTGTCACCATCAAAAAGGGAGATCCTCTATGGTGCTCTGAACCTCGTCACGAGGAAAGAGGAAGAGGAAAGCCATGAACCTCGGCGCATGACCACCGCCGTAGCGGTGGATCTTGCTGCGTATTGGCTGAATCCAGAGCTGCTTGAAGAGCCAGCCGTGCGTGATATGATTTGGCCCTCGGAAACTAAAGCTGTAAACTGTTGTTTCTTGTAGTCTGGGATGTGTTCAATAAAGTCCATGAACTTGTTATAGTTTCTATGGTCGTACTTTGCCAGAATTGCGGTATAATTGGCAATTCGAATTGTAAAGTTGAAGAGGCATACACCTTGCGACCCAGCAGGTCTAGGCGTTTGCCTTCCTTGTTGGCTGGGGTATGGCGGAAATACTGTTGTTTGTTCCTTTGATTGGCTGCGTCCACTACCAGTGAGTTTTTGGCGCAGGATGTGAGAAAAGGAATTCAGAGCCCTTAGAGGGAATGAAGTATTTACGGTCCGCTTGTTTGCAGGTAGGCTGGCTTGTGGCTGGAGCCTGCCAGATGGATTTAGCAGGTTCCAGAAGGGCTGCATTAATTGGTAATGCCAGTCTGGATGACGAAGAGGGTTGCAGGATGTCCGTTAACTCATGTTGTTGGTCAGGGTACTTCCTCTAGATTGATTCTAAGCTCACTGGCAACCCTTTTAAAGAGATCCTGGAATTTCGAAAAATCGTCTGAGGGCGGGGAGGGGAGGGAAGTAAAGCTTCTTCAGGCATTGCTTCAGTTGGTACTTCAGTTAATACTGGGTCAGGAGCTGGAGTTAATTGATCCTGAGGATGGGAGGGTGCCGCCAAGTGAGTCATATGATTTGGACGTTCGCGTCTCGTCTGATTGAATAGCGGGTGTGCTGCCGAGGGAAGATGCCCATGGGGCCCAATACTGCCATGGTGTGTGGAAAAGGCATAGGTGGTGCCATCCAGGGTTAACACACCAGGAGGCAGGGTCTCGAGGGTGGTCTGAGACAATTTCCTGTGTCCGCGGGTGACAGGACTCTGAGGATGGAATTCTGATTGTATTGAAACATCACCCTGTAGTTCAGACTCCTCCTCACTGGAGGAAGGCTGTGTTCGACCCTGAATCATTCGTTAGGGAGAAGCAGTCTCTAAGAAAGGGCGATTGCAGCGTAGGTGACACTAGGAGGTCACTTGACTGGGTAAACGGCAGAGCTGAGGCAGCTGAAGGCAAAGACTGATAGAATTGCTGTCAGGGAACCCGGGCTGACACCGGAGTTCTTAATCTTGGCTCCGTGCCAAGTAGCGTTGTTAATGCCGGTGCCGTAGTCAGTGCCGCGCTATTAATAGCAGGCTGCGGTGCCTCGGGGGGGCCTGAGTTGTCGCTGCCGCATTCATCGCGGTGCCGATAGGTGCCATAATCGAGGCAGGCAACTGAAAGCCTGTCGCCTCGGCACCGGAACCTCGTGCTGCCGCCGA
Source organism: Chelonoidis abingdonii (assembly GCF_003597395.2). Lineage (NCBI taxonomy): Eukaryota > Metazoa > Chordata > Testudines > Testudinidae > Chelonoidis > Chelonoidis abingdonii. The sequence continues at coordinate 53,144,324 of NC_133772.1, forward strand.
AAGCACAGGCGGGTTTAGCGCGGTGCTGGAGGAGCCCGGCTCGTCGAAAGTGCTCAGGCGGGGGAGCACCGGTAAGGAGACTGTGGATCTGACTGGAGAAGGTTTGTGTCTAAGGGTTTCTTTTGACTTTGAGTGAAGGTGTTCTTGTTTAGCTGCTTTCTTCTGCTTTTTTGAAGTGGGAGAGCTGTGTCCGTGAGCGGAGGCAGAGTCCGCGCCAGGATCTGAGGAAGACCCTAGAGATTTCTGAAGTAAAATAAGTTTGAGTTTTATCTCTCTATCCTTTCTTGCTCTGGAGCTCAGTTTAGTATTTAGCTCAGTTAGTATTTCTGGCTGGAGTTAAAGTTGCTCACAGGTGAATGGCACTTTTTTCCCTACATTCTGAAGGAACAAATCTACCAGAGCAATATGATAACTTGCTGTATCTCCACTTTTCAGCAGAAACGATTAGGAGATTAATTCGGGGAACTTCTACCAAGAAGACAACGACAAGGATTAAGCAGAGAAAGCATTTGCCATAAATTACCACTTTAATGAGTCTCAATTTAAAGAGTTAAGAACCAGGACAATTCTAATGAAATACTTTATGAACTAATTAAAATAAGATTTCTATAGTATAGTTACAATACAATACAGCTATATAATATGTAAGTATTTGAGGGCCAAATTTCCCCTCAATTGCACCCCAATAACTCAAAGCCTGACCCAAAGGAGACTTACTATTGACTTCAATGAGCAATGGATTCAGCAGAATTTGGCTCTCAATATGGCAGAGAGTCACATGTGCTTTTCCATTCTGTAAATTCAAACTGGCTCTGAGTGAAATGTTGTATTTGTTCCAACTGTGCTCAAGGAAGTAATCTTAATTTATAACAAAGACACATGACTAATCAGAAGATAGGTTTAAATCTGTAAAATTTAGGGTTAAAATATTACAACTACTTCATCAGTGTCTACTCAAAATACATAGATTAATGAAAGTCCTCCTGACAAAACTGATTTGTGTATTTAGAAGATGTGGTATTCAGTTTCACGGAGCTGAAAATCCACACTCCAAAATTAGGAGTACTGTCAAAATAAAACAAAAAAGTTTCTGACATTCAGGCTACAAAATGACTACTTCTTCATTTGAAACAATTAAAAATAATTTTCAAAAGACTATTTTGATACCTTTCATTCAATCATTTCTCCATTTGAGGTTATCTTAAAAATGCAATATAGTAAACAAAGTCATTACAAACGTATTTACCCAGTGAGGAAGTGTACAACTAACATGGAATAAAATATACTCTGATCTCAAAAATTCTCAAGTTGTTTTCCATTAAGCACACCACTTATCAATTTTTTATAAATAAATTTTCCTCAAGGGTCACATTTTGTTCTTGTTGAATACATTTATTCATCTAATAAATTCAAATGAATCAACAATAGCTTCAAAATGGTATAAAACTAAAATACGTGGCACTATTGCAAGTGAACCTATAAAACCCTCCCTCCCAAATGACATATGATCAAAATCAAGATGACAAATGTAAATTGACAAAATAAATTTTGGCTAAGGCTTCCATTTTAAGTTCAAAGTAATTACTTAAAAACAGGCACCAAATTTTTGACCTGCCGGTAAACAGGAGTTTTTACTCAAAAAAAAAAAAAAGTAGTTTACACAGCTCCTCATCTCCATGACCATAACTCTCATTTAGATGTCACATTCAGGATATTCCATGTTAGTGATCATAGGGGAGTGAGAATTAAGAAAAATAAAAACATGCTCCGAAAATTATGTGAAGGTTTAAACTTAAAGAAATATATTGCCTGAATATTTGGAAAAATAAATGCCAAAACCTAGAAACCCTAATTATTGTAATATGAGACTATAAAGGCAATGCTGATGTTGCTTTGAAACTATTATGATCAGATATAGAACCCTGTTTATTTACATTTGTGAAAGAGATATCTTCCTGCCCTATTTACTGAATGAATAGCACATGCCTATAACAATCAGGTTTCAGGTCTAATTCTACTTACGTGGAAGTCAATGACAATTGTGACCATTGACTTCAGTGTGAGCAGGATCAGGCCTCCTAAACATGCACACCTTAGTGATCTTTATAAAGCTGATATAAACAAAAGGTTAAACCTTTTGGACTATGTCAGGATTGCAACTGAGATTTTTAAAAACAGGTGACTAAAATTAGGTGACTAAATCCATATTTAGGAACTGAAATAAGAGGCTTCAATTATTTTTCAAAAACAATTGAATTCATGATTAGGTCAGATTAAAGTAACCTAATCTAGGTCATCATATATATTCTTGAGTATAATTCAGACAGCACACCCTTTAAGGTGCTGCAAAGCTCATGCCCTACCCTGTGCAATACATGGTTGCATGTATGGGAAGGAGTCACAGAGCCCTTTGTCACAGAGCCAAATACTATTAATCAAGAGCAGTCTTTGTACTCAAATGAGCAACTGTGGCTGGACCCTGTTGGGTCTTATCAAAATACTCAGGGCCCAGCTGACTGCCATATTCGGAAGTGGGAAGGAATTTTCCCCTGGGTCAGATTGGTAGAGACCCTATGGGTATTTTGCCTTCTTCTGCAGCATGAGGCACAGGTCACTTTCAGGTTGAAACTATTGTAAATGGTGGATTCTCTGTAACTTTAAATCATGAAGTCTTTAAATCGTGATTGAGGATATTACATAACCTCTGGCTGAGTTACTGTCTATTACAGGAGAGGGTGAGTGAGGTTCTGTGGTCTATAATGTGCAGGCGGTCAGTCTAGATGATCATGATGGTCCCTTCTGACCTTAAAATCTATGAGTCTTTGAATGATTGAAGTGGGAAGCTCCTCATGCCCCATCCCTTATGCACTTGCACAAGGAATGGCTACAATTCAGCCATTAGACAATAATACTCAGTATTCTAATGCATTTTAACAGTACAAACAAAATGGCATCTCAAACAAAACTGCCTCAAAAAGGATTTATGTGCTGTGACTAATTTGAAGCATGATATGAATTCTCTTCTCCTTCCTTTAAGCTAGAAAACTCACCCACTATTTAAAATTAAATAAAAATAAACCTGAGTAACTCAAACACGATGTACTATGAGAGATAAAGAACAACAGTAAATTCCCAGATCAAACTTAGCAAAATAATCTTTCTAACCAGCCTCAAACTAAGAAACTGTACAGTACGTTAACTGCCCTTTTCCCATGTTCTCTGATTCACCGCTCTCTTTATGATGTGCCCCACCTATCCTCTTTCTTGGGAAGTTTTAACAGAAACAATAATATTAGCAGATTACTTCTGAAATAAAATGAACTTCATCCTGTGTGTGTTCTAGAGATCTTGTCTCACACTATACTTAAACATTTGTTTTCAAGTTCAAAGGACGTTTCATTTTCATTGTTTCAGTAATTTTACATTGCTTATCCATGTACAATCCAAATCTAGGCAAGAAGAATAGAACTTATTTAAAATGCAGTTTGAGAACTGTAAAAATATTTGTATATTTACATGTCAGAAAGGAAACGTCATTTATAACTGTGATAAAATATGTATAAATGCATATTTGCTAAAATGACACCAATTTGTTTCTAGCTCCAAGTTCAACATAAGAATGACCACAGTGGCCACAAACCAATGGCCCATCTAGCCCAGTATCCCATCTTCTGGCAGTGGCCAGTGCCAGATCTTCAAACAGATAAACAGAACAGAGCAATTATCCAGTGATCAAACCCCTACTGTTCAGTCCTGCATCTTGCAATGAGAGAGGTAGAGACATCCAGTGCTAAATCAAGGGACTGGTCCTGCTTTGAGCAGGGGGTTGAACTAGATGACCTCCTGAGGTCCCTTCCAACCCTGATATAAGACGGTTACTCACCTTTGTAACTGTTGTTCTTCGAGATGTGTTGCTCATATTCATTCCAGTTCCAACGCTTAGTGCCTGGTCTACCCCCATCAGTTGTTCACGCCTTCGTCTGGTGGATAGTAATTTCCTTCTCTCGCTTTCCAGCTAATCCACACCTAGCAAGATCTCCGGCAAGAGCGTCTCCCCCGCGGCACTCTCGCTCTCTCTCCTTCTCTCTCCTCTTCCCTCTCCAGTTTGGCGTTTGGGCGTCCTTGTTGCGGATGGCACGTAATATAATGCCCTGCCGACATCTGGCCCTCACCACTTCCTTCAGTCCTTCTTCCGGCTGAGCTGGTCCGACAGTGGGAAGAGGGCGTGTTGTGGAGTGAAAGTCCAATAGCAAACACCACTCGAAGAAAAACGATTACAACGATGTGAAAGTAAACCTCTTTTTATCTTCGAAAGCTTGCTCATTTGCACATTGCCTAAGTAGAGTGAATCCTCAGCCCTTCCTAGGCGTGGGGTCGGATTGGGACTGTGTTGATACGAGAGATCGCCAAGCCAAGCCGCATCACTCCACGTGACTGCAGGCCCAAGCTAATGGGCAGAAGAAAGAGTTCCACTGACGACCGTGGCTGCACGACATATTCTTGTAAGGCACAGCGGGCGAGTGAAATCAATCGGAGGCGCTTCGCTTCTTCGTGGAAGGAGCGTAACTCCCTGAGAGGTTGAGCCAAGGCATCGCATGTTTTTGATGCAGCCCCGTCACACAGGATGATATGTTTGGCCCATGAGACAAGTATACCATTGTGTCATCCTGTACTAGGCGCACTTGGCCAGGTCAACGAATTAGGGGAGGATTCTACGGAAGGTCGGGTCGTGTACAATTGTAAAACGCCCGACCCCCGTACGAACATCGACGATATGCGGACCGAAACTCTTGCTTCTGCAAGGAACGCATGAATGTTTTGTGTATAAACAACTTGAAGGAAAATGTCTGTTGTAGGTGATGTGGGCCGAGACCAATATGGCGACAAAAGGCCGGAGATTTGCAATCTGGAGTTTGCTACCTTCCGTGCTTTATGGTAACTCGTAGTATGGTGCGTTCCGGCCACCCTCAGAGTGCTAGGACCACTCTGCGAAACTCTGCGCATTGGCCTCGACACCCTGGATGGCAGCACAGGGAACGCACTCTGCCATCTCGTCGTAAATTAGACCATTTTATACAACGATGAGGAGAGAGTGGCCAAGGGTTCGATAATACTTCAAGGGTGCCAATTAGTCAGAGGTTTGATACCCTGATTGAGGCCGCTCCAGCGAAGGGGGCGGGGAATACGGCCTGGATACAGGCGCCCAGGCCCGTGAGGAGACCTTCGTAGCATACCCGTAGCTGCATGAGGACGTCGAGCGGTGCCAGGAAGATGCCTTAATTCCCTCCCCGAAGTGGAAGGAGAAAATGGCGCTCGGTGACGCGGAGATGAGAGCGCAGAAGTCCCTTGTTGTTTAAGGTAGGTTTCCAATTAATGTTAGTGTCTGACATGTATAAACCCATCCCACTATGTAGCCCCTTGATGGGACCTTCGAGCTCTCCCACTATGTATTTAGGTGGGAAACAGCCTCTCTTTCGTGGATAAGTCGTACACCAAGCAGAAGATCCTCTTCCATATTTTCGCAACGCACAAAAAAGAGTAGCAGTCTTGGGTGGCCCTTTGTTGTCACTAGCATTTCTACTGTCCTGACCAGTGATCCACTGTGCGTGCAACTAGTGGCGGTTGTAAACGTCCGCAGCATACATAGCAAGAGCTTCATGTGCCACTGCCATATGAGCCACGCAAGTTCAGTGTGCGCACAAGCGGGCCCTGGAATGGTCTCCGGCTGGGTGGAGAAGCATGCCGTGTGTCCATAATGCTGTTAGTAGAATACTTGCAAATGTTCGGATGGCCTGGACGCGTGAAGGACCGAGATCTCGGGCTGATGAGCCACAGGTGCAACAGCGTGCCATCACATTTATACTTACCAGTGTTGGTCGAGCCACGCTGGCGCGATGGATTCTGTGTCGGAAGAACCCTGTGCTGATCTCCTGGCGTTGCTTCTCCGAGACCTTGTGCACCAGGGAAACCGCTCTCTCGTTAAATCGGGAAATGCATAGGAGAGAGTGTCTCGGGGGTATGCCTCCATTTTGGCATCGACCAAAGGTGGAGGAACTGCGTCACAGGTTGAGCTAACGATGTAGGCCTGAGGTCCTCCTCCTGAGACCAGCGGAAAGGGTACAGTAACTGGGGTGCAGTTCCGAGTATGGAGGTTCCTTGCCTCGTGATCGCTGCAACTCCGAGCGATGTCGAGTTCGGGGAATCTCTCACTCGGCTGGTGACAAAGACTTACGGTGTTATGTTGCCGGAACGAATGCGACCACTCGTGGGCTTAGAAAGACCTGAGCTGAGCCGGTCTGCCAACACTTCTGGACTCCTGAAGAGAAAGAGAGCGTCTCCCAGATCGTTTTCGCACGATACAGAGCCCTTACACCAAAAGCTTCTCCACATGCGGCCATTTCAGCTCTCCTGACAATTGCGTCGGGAGAGGAGCAAGCAGCTTGCACCCGCCACTGTCTTGTTGTGAGGTTAGTGAATTCAGTACTGATGGTGCTTGTCCCGTGAGCACTAATGTGCAGAACCTGGTCCCTCAAGCAGTGCCTGAGGGAAAGAAACAGCCTGAGCCCTGCTCGAGGCGGACGGCCTCAGCTCCTGAATTGTTTATGTTGCGCGACAAGCTCGAATGCCTGGGGAGGACCGAGGCTCCTTTGATGTTCATCCACGAAACCCTCCATGTTGACGGCTCCCAGCCCTAGAGAGATGCAGCATACGTGGTGTTAAAGGAACTGATTGGCCCTTGTACCCAAACACCGGGGGCTGTCTGTGTTGAAACATTGCCCTTGGTATTCCCCTCGTACCCCCAAGCCAGTTTGTGCGGTGGAGATTTCCCACCATCGAGGAAGTGAACATACTATAGTGAACGTCTATATCTTGTGAGGTTTGTCGGACACTGATTGTCCATTGCTGTTCTCCTCCGTCGGCACTAAAGACGTAACCGTAAGCCTAAATCAACTCAATCTGCAGTGGGCGCAGGCGGTGTTTGGCCTCACTTGGTTACCAAAGTACACGCTCCGCCAGGTGCTGGAGTCCTGATTATTTGAGGTCTGAGAAAGACTTCTTGGCCATTATAAGGGATGGATTGGCGTGTGGGAAGCTTGGCTAGCCTTCGAGGTCTGTCGGTTGTTAGTGAGTAGTGTGACCTGGAATACTGGGTTCGGTGGGGTTGGACAGCGAGGCTCGTTCATAGCACCAATAGAGTCCAAGACAGGCCCCGTGATGAATTCTATTCCTCTGGTAAGGGTTACATGGATAAAACGTGGGATGTACGCTTTTGCCTCTGAAAATTTATTCTAGGAGCGCCCCAGTGTTAGCGATTTCGAACAGGTACCGCTAGGAGAGGATTGTCTATTGCGCGGGAGCCCGACGCTGATCGCTTCTTGGATGGCCGAGGCTAACATTGTAATTTGGACAGCCCATTGGCCGAACAGCAGGTGCGTCCAGGTAAGGGAAGAGTCACAATATTACGCGGCTGCCCGCCATCGGCGAGCGGGGCAGGCACAGCGGCCCACATACTGCTCAGCCTACATTCTGTACGATTATGTTATCTCGCCAGTTTTGGACGGGGCACCCCTCTGAGACAGGCCAAATGGAAATAGGATCCCCTCTCTCGTCTGTAGATTTGAAATCCTGCTTTTGGGTCCGGGACCGGGCACGCAGGGAAAGCGAGAAGCTGTCTGTGAGGCGGATAGGGTTGTAGATTTCGCCCATCCCACAATGAAAGTTTATGCCCGCGTCGTTCAATGTCGGAGATAAGAATTGAGCAGCAGTATACCCAGTCTTCCCTGGATCCCACGAAGGGATTGTATGGGTGCCTTCTTATGATGGATCCCAAGGGATACTCACTGCGGAATCTGGGTAACTTGCCTTACGAAGGCGTTGAATGTCCTGCACGGAGAGGTCTTTTTTTAGTGGATGTGGCGAACGGTTTTACTCCTGCTATCAAGAGCCGCCCTCTGGGGTGGGCTTTAAAGAAGTACGTTTCAAAATGGCGGGCAAATTGGTAAACCGCGTTCGCTCAATAGAGTTCCAGGTCTTGTTTGGCCGGCACTCTATCTTTATTCGCTCTGCCGAGTTCCCGCTAGAAGCTTCGAGGACCGCCCTGCAGACGGGTGGATGCTCAGTCCGAGCCGGCTTAGCGTTCCACTGAAGGAGGGAGAGCGGTGGTAGAGGGTGGAGTGGGAGGGTGGGGCGAAATAAACTGGGATGGTAAACCAAACTCACACCGTGCCGCACGACCATTGGTCTGAGGTTATCACGGGTCCACGCCGGGCAGCGAAGGGGAAAGGCGGTTGGAAAAAAGAAGAGAGTTCCGGGAAGGGACTGGTTGCTCATGCTCTCTATGGCCGCACCTATCAACAGTTTTGCTTCGGTCCCGCCGGTGGTTTGCTCTGAGGGTGGGCCGGGTACGTGGGTAGTATTTTAGCCCTTCCCCTCTGGGAACCGGATGGCGTCGTTCGGTTCACCCGTTCCCGCGCGTCATGTTGAAGTCTTGCATGTTTGCCCGGATGGGCGTGTTGGGCGGGATAAGGGCGGTCCAGAGTGTTCTGCCTCGTCAAGGCCTCTCGCTGAGGTCTGGGGTGTGCATGCTTATTGCCCTTATGGGGGACCCTGCGCATTATTATTGGGTGCGGGTGATATCTTAATAAGGCTTTGCAGCCTTGGGTCCGATCTTCTCTGAGACGAGGGCCCTGCCCTTCACAAGGGGCAGGTCTGGTATGTGTTC
>NC_133772.1:53153760-53157352 GCF_003597395.2 Chelonoidis abingdonii
CCCCCCCCCCCTGCTGCCCCGGAGATCCTGGCCCTTCAGGGTGCGGGTGGCTGTCAGCAACTTCTGCCTCCTGTCCCAGCCCCACTGGGGCTTGTCCCGGGGTCGGGGCCTCATCCAAAGGGGTGGGGCCTGTCAGAGACAGTCCGTGTGCTGGTGTGTGAGGGGCAGGGTGGGGCCAGCAGTGGGGCAGGGGCTGGCACATGGGCACAGTTGATTAAATGGAGGCACAGCAAATCTCCCTGTGACACAAGGCAGCGCTTTCCACACGAGTGGCCAGTGGAACTGCCTGCCACCGTGTGCTCTGGAGCAGCTGGTCCTAGGTGCTGTCTGAGCCAGGAGCCCACGATAACCCAGCCTGCTCGCTCCTGCTCTGCTCATGCTCTGGGCCTGCTGGGCTCAGCCACGGGCAGCCTCACTGGTCCCCCAAGTCATAGCACGGTTCAGCCGGCGCTCAGCGGGGGCGGTTCAGGGAGCTGTGGAGACGTAACTAGGCCAGCTGAGGAATCAGCAGCAAACTCCCGCCATGAACATGGCTGCTGCTGGCCCCTGGTGGGGCGTCTGCTGGCCATCCCCAGCTCGTCTGCGCTGCCTGCCCCGTGGGTGGATCCCGGGGGGGCTGGGCCCCAGCTGCAGGTTCCCAAGGAGGGGCTGTGGGAGCCCCCAACCCAGCCCCGCTTCCGGCTGCTCAGTAGAGGGCAAGTGTGCTGGGGCAGGGTCCTTATTGCTGGTGGCAGCTCCCCGATGGCCGGGGCCCTGCCTGCTCCCCAGGGCTCATACAGACACGGTGTGAACTGTGCCCTGGGGCGGGGGGCTCAGGCAGGGAGCAGGCCCCATCGGTGCCTTGCCCCTTGCTGTTGCCCTGGGTGGAGCTGGGTTAGAAGAGCCGGGAGGTGCCTGTGATGGGCCCTGCTGCCCACCCACTGGCCCCCTGCCAGGCTCTTGAGACACTGGGCGGGCGAGGATGGGCGCCTGGAGCTGCCATGCCAGGGGGAGATCCCAGGGGCAGGCAAGCAATGCCCACTAAGGGAGCGTGTGCCAGGGCAGCCTGCAGGGGTGGGGAGGGGTGTCCCTGGGCTGGGATTGCCTGGGAACATGCTACTGCAGGACTCACCCAGCCAGCTACCCCCACCCCAGCACCCCTGCCCCGGATGTGGCTTGGTGCACCCTGCTGGGCCATGCCCCTGGTTGGTTCTGGCCGAGCATTCTCGCTTTGGGCTGCAGGGACTCGAGTTCCCAGCCCTGGGGCCCTGTGGTGTCTGCCCTGGGTGCTTCCCCAGCTGGGCAGGGCCCAGCCATTGGAGCAGGTCAGAGGGGATGTCTGGGAAGGGGGAGAGGAAAACAAAGGTTGCAGATCTGATCAGAGACTAGCACGAGCTACAGAGAGGGGCTGGGGTGGGGTGCTGGGCCCAGCCCCATGATGGGCTCCCCAAGCCATGGCCTTATCAGCTCTGGGGATGGGAGGAGGCTCTGCCTGAATCCAGAACTCAAACCTGACCGGAGGGTAACAACCTGCTGAAGCTGCATGCTAGTGGAGCTGCTCCCTTAGCTCGTGTGATAGTGAGCTAAGCTTGAGCTGGCAGTGCACGCAGGGCGGGGCCTTTGTCACTGTCATTCTGCCCCATGGATGGGGCCCCAGTTCTCCTGCCATCCCCCTGAGCGGAGCAGCTGGCTGTGAGCCATGCACATCCCCCACGCCCTCCACCCCTGCGGCGAGGAGGCCAAGCTCTGGCCTTGGGAGGGTTTCACTGCTGCAGCTGGCAGCCCACGGGGTGAGGCCAAGCCATGGCCGGAGCCTGGCTGGCCGGGGCAGACATAGGATCAGGGCCAGTGCAACCATTTAGGGCGCTGACGTTTGGGGGGCAGCATTTTCTTTGGCAGCGACTGCAGCGGCCAGATCTTCGGCTGCCCTGGTCGCCGCCAGCATTTAGGCGGAGGGAGCTGGGGCAGGGGAGCGCGGGGAGGGTGGCCTGCAGCAAGTAATGGGGGGAGGTGGCACACAGGGGAACTCCCCACCCCAGCTCGTCCCAGCCCCGCCTCCTCCCCGAACACGCCGTGCTGCTTCACTTCTCCTGCCTCCCAGGCTTGCGGTGCCTAAGCTGATTGGCGCCACAAGCCTGGGGGGCAGGAGAAGTGAAGTGGAAACGTGCTCAGGGAGGAGGCGGGGCAGGGGTGAGCCGGGGGGGGGTGCCTCAGGGCGGAGGGGAGGAGCTGCTGCAGGGGGGTGCGCCTCAGGGCTGGAAGTTTTGCCTAGGGCGCGAAACTTCTTTGCACCAGCCCTGCCCTCAGACAGGACTCTCTGGTAATGTGACTACCCCTTGGGGCACACACTCACTATGACAAGACTTCTGGGCGTCAGCTCCTTCTGGGTCTGACCTCTGAGCATTCAGCATCCCTGTTTCATGCCGTAAGCTCCCTGTAGCGAGTCCACCTGAATAGAACACTTGGGGAAACCTTGCATGCACCCCCAACAGTGTAAAACAGAAGGGTTTATTAGTCGTCTGAAACCAATCATAGAGCAGAACCCTGGCTGTACTCCTGGTCTGCTACGGGTGTAGCGAATCCAGCGCTGGTGATGCAGCGCTGGTCATCAGGTGGGTCTGTAGATCGGGCCTGGGCACCGGGCCGGCGAGTACGACCGGGCGAGCAGTAGGATCTGTGCCGGGATGGGCGGCGTCGAGTGGGAACAGGACGGAGCGGGATCGTGGTGCCGAGATCTCGTCGGGCAGGCGCCTTCAGTGTCCGAGAGTGGAGGTTTGGGCTCGATGGCTTTTCCATAGAGGGAATGCGCCCGCACGGCGGTGCGGGGGCTGATGGCCGAAGGCTCAGTGAGCGCTATCGGTCCGCCTCCGTCTCGTGAGGTCTCTTGGCGTAGTCCGGGATCGTGGTTCACCACGAGTGCCGGGAGCTATAAGCACGGATCGCGGCCTTGCCGGCCGGAGTAGCGACGGGTTACGGGAAGCACGGTGCCGGGGCAGATAGTGGTGCGTTGCGGCACGGCTTTCCTGGCTCGGACTGCGGTTCCGGAGGGCGACCGCAGGAGCCTTCGCCTTTCGGCAGGTGGAAAGCGAGGCGACGCGGCTTGCGCTGCTCAGACGAGGCTTATTGGTGCCGCTGGTGCTGTGGCGGGTTATGCGCGCTGTCCCGGTTGCGAAGACGTGGTTCGGTGCCGGGTGGGTCGGTTGCGGAACTGCCGGAAGTCAGGCGGCTCTAAGGAGTGCTTTAACGGGAGTCCCGCTCCTTTTTTTGTCCGCGGTCTTGAAGGCTTGCAGCATGCGGACTTCTCCGTCGAGATGGGATCCCGGTTGAGGCAACGATCGTGGGGGTTCGTTGGCATCGGCGAGACAGGCGAGCACTGCTTTAAGCGGGGAGCCCGGGCATGGAGCCTTGGGTTCGGACGGGGCGAGGAGGAGTACTTCGTCAACTAACGTTATATACAACTACGTTTACACTATACTTATTAACTATTAACTTTAAAACTACCAAACAACATAACTACTGAAAGACTATGTTAGAACGTGTGAAACGGCTAGGATGTTGGCAGTGTGCGCTAAGCCGGCACTCCCGTTTCACGATCCGACGTAGGGCGTAGAGG
>NC_133772.1:53158234-53271505 GCF_003597395.2 Chelonoidis abingdonii
AAGAAGGAACTGAGGAGCGGCCGGGTCGGCAGGGGCATATATACGGTGCCGCAAAGGCGCCACGCCAGGGGGCGCCTGCCGACCCGCCGGGTGTTGCTAGGGGAAAATTCTTCCGACGAACGTGCACGTGGCGCGCGCACACCTACTTGGAATGAATATGAGCAAGCACTCGAAGAAGAATCTATGATTCCATTTTTGCTAATACATGCTTCCATTGTAAGCATTTTTGCTTAAAACACTCGTCTTTGCTAATACTCATTGAAGGACCTGTCCTCCATGAACGTATCTCAGCTGGGCCCAGGTGGGGAACGGAAGGGGTAGGACCAGCCACTTCTCACACGAGCTGCTCCGGGTCACTGCTCTATGCAGTGCAGCAGCTGTCAGAGAGAGTGGCAAGGGAGGTGGTGGTGGCAGCTGACCGCCCCCTGCCCAGGCACAGCTGCTGGAGATGGGCTGAGTGAGACAGATTTCCCCATCCCACCAGGCAAGTTTCCGGCTAGCCCGGCCCCTGTCCCCGGCAGTCAGGCCTGAGAATGAGAGAGGTGTGGCCTGCCACCACCACCATCCTAGCCAGGCTCCCTCTCTTTTAGATTATGCCTCACCCCAGTATGGGGAGGCATAAGTCGTCTATGACAAAAATTGCACGTAGTATTCTAGAGGTGGATGGACCATGGATTTATATAGTGGCATTATGATATTTTCTGTCTTATTATCTATCCCTTTCCTAATGTTTCCTAACATTGTTAGCTCTTTCAACTGCTGCTGCACATTGAGCTGATGTTTTTACTGCACTAGCCACTATGACTCCAAGATCTCTTTCTTGAGTGGTAACAGGCAATTGATGCCATCATTTTGTATGTAGTGTTGGGATAATTTTTTCCATGGTGCATTACTTTGCACTTACCAAGGGAAGGATAGCTCAGTGGTTTGAGCAGTGGCCTACTAAACCCAGGGCTGTGAGTTCCATCCTTGAGGAGGCCACTTAAGGATCTGTAGCAAAATTAGTACTTTGTCCTGCTAGTGAAGGCAGGGGCTGGATTTAATGACCTTTCAAGGCAGGGCTAGCCCCCCGGCACCAGCTCAGCAAGCAGGTGCTTGGGACAGCCAAGGGGAAGGGGCTGCAAGTCGGGCTCTTCAGCAGCAATTCAGCAGGGAGTCCCTCTTGGAGGGAAGGACCTGCCACTGAATTACCACTGAAAAAGAAAGCGGGGTGATGGAGCTGCCACCGATTGTGATTTGGTGGCTTTTTCCCCCCATTGCTTGGGGTGGGAAAAACCCTGGAGCCGGCCCTGTTTCAAGGTCCCTTCCAGTTCTGTGAGACAGATATATCTCCATATATTCTTTTTTTCCCCTTTTTTATTAACACTGAATTTCATCTGCCATTTTGTTGCCCAGTCACCCAGGTTAACGAGATCCCTTTGTAACTCTTTGCAGTCAGCTTTGGACTTAACTATCTTGAGTCATTTAGTATTGTCTGCAAACTTTGCCACCTCACTTTTTACCCCCTTTTCCAGATAATTTATGAATAAGTTGAACAACAGTGGTCCTAGGACAGAGCCTTGGGGGCTCCGCTATTTACTTGTGATAACTAATTTAATTACACTAAGAAACCATTCTTACATTCCCTATCTGTAGAAGTCAATTTTTGCATCGACAACCCAATATTTACATTATCTATCTTTTACATTAGAGTCTGATCCTGCAATATTGGGACAGACTGAAAACTCATTGATGTCAATAAGAGTTTTGAGTACATGAGAAATGGAGGACAATACAGGTATCTAGATAGCAAATATTTAGTTTAGTTGACCAGATTATCCTTATAATAAAACCATAAGCAAATCTTATTTTAGTTAAATGGATTCTTGTTTTAAGTAACTAATGTAACACAAGGATTGACCATTGTTATCATAGAATGTTCTGACAGCTAAAATGTTCTTTTTCCTTTCCTCCTTAAGCCCCAATTCTACAAGGTATTTAAGCATGTAGCTAAATTTTAAGCATATGCTTAAATCCATTCCTATTCAGCAAAGCACTTAGTCACATGCTTAACTTAACTTTGATTTCAAAGGGGCTTAAGCTCATGTTTAAACATATACTTAAGTGATTTGCTGAATTGGGGGCATAAAGAGGGCAGTAGAGTATTGAGATTCACAGTTGTAGCTCTCTTGACAGGAGAGCAAGACAGAATAAAAATGAGAGGCTTTTTTCCCTTTCAAAATAAAGCAGATAATATCCAGCAATTTAAAGAAAATCAATGTCTGATACAAATTGGAATAAGAAACAGACAAAGGAGCAATATCAAGATTTGGATGATGGAATAAAATAAATGGTCTAAAAGAAAAGTTAAAAATATAATGGGATGATATGACGTCAGAACTCAGGAGAGCTAGTAAAATCAGATTATAGTTGAAGAGGAGGAGGCTTGAAGATGATAAAGGGACTCTCTATACTAAAAAGAGGGAAAGGAAGAGCTTCCATTGGACCCTGATAACATGTAGGTGGAAAAGAATACAGAAGGCTTGAGATAGCCAGGTTCTAATCCCAGATGAGAATTGCACACAGTCTCAAAACTCTACTATCACATATCCCCAGATAATTTCTTAGTTTCTACCTTCCTAACGCAAATGTAGGAAACTATTCAATTTATTTTTTCTAATTCTAAAACCCTATGATCAACAGATTCTGGTTGTTATTGCAGGTCAGTTCATTCTAAGAAAGTGAATTTATAAAGGGACACAACATCAAAGTCAGAAAAAGGGATACAATTTGTGTCCTAAGCAATCATTCTGTATAAACCATTTCAGTGCTGAACAAATGGTCTTGTCAAAAATAAAAAAAATAAAAAAAATCTGCTTAATGTTCTATGGGGGCAGGACACACACAAGACCTATCCTGCACTCCCTATTCAGGCAACATTCCTATTCAGTGTCAGGGGTTAGACTGCATCAGAATAGGAGGGGGTGCTCGTGCTTGCCAATTTTGGTGTCCGTTATTATAGGTCTCAATGTTGCGTCATGCTGTAGAGACAGGATGCAGCAGGAGAAAGAGAACAGGGGAGAAGAGAAGAGAAGAGGAGAAATGTATCTGTAAGGCATACATGTCCACAAGCAGAGCCTTAGTCAACCAAGCAACAGCGTGCATGCGTGTGGGCAGTGTGTGGAGCTGGGTAGGTGCACATGCCTAATATTTACCCATCCTTTTTCCTAAAAACCACTGAGTGGTATTTTCAAAAGCTTTGGCCTAACTCCTTTCCCACTAAAGTCAATGGGAGCAGAGTTAGGCCAGTGCCGAGTGCTTTTTTAAATCCTACCCAATATTATTGTTTTGACTTGGGCAAGTTGGAGAATCTGTATTGATCTAAAAATAAATTAAAAACACAGACCCAAGTCTTCTTCCTTAAATTTTGGAAAACTCACTGCAATTTTCTGCAGTTTAAATATCTTCTTAAAAATTCCTAGAAAGAGATTCCGCATAAAGGAATCTGGTAGGATTGAGTTTACCTCCTTAAGAGAACGAGGGCTTGCTAGAGGACAAATATTACTATCTGAAAAGAGGATGGGTAGGAAGACTTCAAGCTGGGACATCTCTTCTCCCAGCAGGTACTATTGCTGGTCTGTTTAGTAGCAGGAATATCAGAGCCCCAGATATTCCTCAATCAGTCACTAGCTTCTCCGATTTTAGATTCCCCTGCTGGGCAAGTCCTCATTTCACCAACCTAACAGGGAGCTGTGTTCCTCCTTACTTGAAACTCTGCTTCTATTGACTTCAGTGGGAATTTTTCAAGCTAGTGAAAAACAGAACTACTTTATTTATCATTATTTTAAGCTAATACCTAGATTATGCTGTAGGACTCAGGCTATAGTACACTGGTGGTGACAGGCACATACATGTTAAAACTCCTAGCCCAGACATTTGCCAGTTGTAATCCTTGTTCCAAACATTTAGATAGGATTAAAAGTAACTTGTTGCTTAAATTCCTTCTTCTGTTTTCTTACCCCTTAAAATTACATTCCTCTGAAAAGCAAGTGTTTTGCCTAGTAAACAAAGATTTATAATCTGTCATTTACTGTAGTTCATTTTTAGTTTTTAGAACAAGAGGCTATGCTGTTATATCCATCCAGATTAACAAGATTTAGGTCTAGATGTTTGTTTCTCTCATACTAGCCCTCTTCTGGTGTGCTGTGCCTAGCAAGCTCACAATGAGTATCTAGTACACTCAAATACAATTTGCACATGGCAGATAATAGTAATCTGCTTGACCTACTGTATGTTCCCAACTAATAGTTTGCTAAACTTGAATCCAACTGGGGTGTTTATCTTAAACCAGGAAACTAACCCTCAGCAAAATGTGCAATTTTGATGGAATGCATGACAAATCAATGCAGGGTTCATTGCTGACAATATTTTCCTCTGATGTTAAAAGAAAAGAAGCGGATGTTTTTATCCAAAGTGTAGAATACAGTGTCCTAGCTCCGGTGACAATGATACATTTTAACTGAAAACATGCCAGAATATAAATCCTCTCTATATTTTCACCAGGTTGCATAAAACAGGATAACCTGTCTGGGCTGTGATTCTTTAATTGTTATATGGAATGATGTTGTTTTGTACAGCTAGATATTCATACATATCTCAGGAAAGAATAGGCTTTTTATTTAAAAAAAATTGGTTGAGAAATTTAAAAAAAATCTTTAAAGGAACATACAAATTATTTGAAGGCCAAACTGTATTTTATTGGTTATTTTATTTATCTAAAATTACAAAATTGCATGTAGATTTCTATGTAGACCACTCATCTTGACTTCATGTAATTTTGGTACATGTTCAGATACCATTGTGATGATTGAAGTGATGATAGATACTGTAGACAGAATTGATTTCCATCGCGCATCAACAAGATAACGTGCTTCAGAAACAAGCTCTGTAGCTCTGAGGGCAACCGTGCTTCTAGTTTTAGCTTAAAACATCTACAAGACTCAGTCCTTTCCTCAGATGTTAAGTTATTGTATATTATACTGCAATTTAGTTTTGAAAATGCAAAGAAATTACTCCAATTCCTTGTTACAATAAAACAGACAGTATGTGTATGTTTTCATAATTCTTTTTTATTCATGGTCTCTGAAGAACATGACGTTTTTGGGCAGCTTTGGAATAAAGAGCACAGAATGTTATAATAAGTAATATAAGTTTCCAAAACAAACTGAGGATATTATACTTGAAAAAGTAGAGCTCTCATCTCTCATGTATACAAGTCATTTGATGTAATGGAAGAACCCTACATATACAAATAATGATCAACAGGGGTCAGATCAATGGTTCAGCTAGCCCAATCTCCTGTCTTCTGACAGTAATTGGTGTCAGATACTTCAGAGGGAATGAACAGAAGAGGGAAATCTATCTAGTGATCCATCCCCAGTCATCCAGTCCCAGCTTCTGGCAGACAAAAGCTTAGGGATACCCAGAGCATGGGTTGCATCCCTGACCATCTTGGCTAATAGCCACTGATGGATCTATCATCCAATTCTTTTTAGAACCAACTTATACTTTGGCCTTCACACCATTCCCTGCCAATGAGTTCCACAGGTTGAGTGGCTGTTATGTGAAGAAGTACTTCCTCTCTATTTGTTTTAAACCTGTTGCCTATTAATTTCAATGGATCCCTGGTTTTGTGTTATGTGAAGGAGTGAATAATACTTCCCTATTCACTTTCTCCACACCATTGATGATTTTATAGACTTCTGTCATATCCTCCCTTAATCATCCCTTTTCTAAGCAGAACAGCCCTAGTCTTTTTAATTTCTCTTCATATGGAAACTGTTCCATGCCCCTAGTCATTTTTGTTGCCCTTCTCTGTGCTTTTTCCAGTTCTAAAATATCTTTTTTGAGATCAGACAACCAGAACTGCATGCAGTATTCATGGATTAATATAATGGGATTACATTTTCAGTCTTATTATCTCTCCCTTTCCTTAGGGTTCCTAACATTCTGCTAGCTTTTCTTGACTGCCATTGCATACTGAACCAATGTTTTCAGAGAAATCTCCACAATGACTCTAAGATCTCTTTCTTGAGTGGTAACAGCCAATTTAGATGCCATCATTTTGTATGTACAGTTGGGACAATTTTTTCCAAGGTGCATTACTTTGCACTTATCAGTGTTGAATTTCATCTGTCATATTATTGCACAGTCACTCAGGTTAGTGAGATCCCTTTGTAACTCTTCACTGTCAGCTTTGGACTTGAGTATCTATCTTGAGAAATTTAATATCATCTGCAAACTTGGCCACCTCACTGTTTACCCCCTTTTCTGAATAATTTACTAATAAGTTGAACAGCACTGGTCCCACTACAGAGCTTTGGGGGACTCTGCTATTTACCTATCCCTATTGTAACAACTGACCGTTCCTACCCTTTGTTTCCCATCTTTTAACCAGTTACTGATCCATGAGAAGACCTTCCCTCTCATCCCATAACCGCCTATTTTGCCTCAGAGCTTTTGGTGAGGGATCATGTCAAAGGCTTTCTGAAAGTTCAGGTACATTATATCCACTGGATCACCTTAGTTCACATATTTGTTGACACCTTCAAAGCATTCTAATAGATTGTTGAGGCATGATTTTCCTTTATAAAAGCCATGTACAAAAACCGTATACAATTTTACAAACTTCGGAAAGTATACAAAGTGACAGGGTTCAGTCTTAGATTTGTGCAGTGTAATATCAATAGAATAGATTTTTAAGATTGCTTACTTTGATTGGAGGAGAACTGGTGCGTTGTACTTCTGGTGGCTGTCCCTTGTCTTCAGGTACGGTTGGCATGGTAGCTGGTGAGAGACACGATGGACTGCAATGTGGACTAAAAAGACCATGCACTGCTGGGAATGTCTGTTTCAAGTTAACCTCAAGGGATAAGCACTGAGATGCCTTGTGATCCACAGACTATAGTGTATGTCAAAAATACAAATCAAATCCATTTAAAATCTATGTTCAGACACTGGGGATCACTTTATAACAACAAACAGTAATAAAGTTTAAAATTAAAACCAATGTGCCTTCTTGCATTTTATTAACTAAAATTTCAAAGATCAAATATAATATGATAAAATATTTAAAGGAACAATCTTCCTTATTTTACTTGATTTTTGCTTCTGTTTCCTAGAAGATTTTTCAGACTTTCTGCATCTGATTCACTTGTGACTATGAACTGCCCTTTCCAAAAGTTCTTTAGAAAGGGAGAGCATGCAATAAATACCTACAATATATCCCTGAACAAACATTGCAACCTTACTACTATAGAGTGTGATCTCAGATCTGATATGCTAAGGAGGATGAGAAAGGAAAATCTCCAAGACAAAATGTTGCTGATTCCGGAGGTGCCACGTTTCCTCTGAGCTAGTATTGAATAGGTCTATGTGTACCTTGCACAGTTCGATTAGCAAAGTGTTTTCACAAATTGGTCCCTGGAGGCCCACTGCTGCAGTTACAACTGAATCAAACCTCTGCACAATTATTTTTAGAGGTTTGGGTTTAACAAACTGGAATCTCCTAAGAACAAGCCTCAGCCAGCTTTCTAACCCTCTCTCACTCATCAGACCCCCGCTTCTTACTTTAGATGTCTTTAGGGTTGTTGGGCGAAAGAAGGAGGGAGGCTGATTTCAGGAATGGAGGTTTATTGGCTTCCAAACTATGCAGACATTCAGTCCATGTTCACCTAACATTCAGGGGACTAGAACAAAGCTGATGAACACATTGAATCTTGAATGCCTGGCTCAGTTCAAGTAGTTTTGAGATTCAGTGCCACTATTTTGCACTAGGTAATACATCAATAGCTAACACTAGTGTTAAGGGCTCCATCTGTCTGAGATGCTGTCTTTTAGGGTATGTCTACACTACCCACTGGATCGGCGGGCAATGATTGATCTATCGGGGATCAATTTATCGCATCTAGTGTAGACGCTATAAAAATCGATCCCCGATCACTCTGCCATTGACTCTGGAACGCCACTGTGGCGAGAGGCGGAAGCGGGGTCAATGGGGGAGCGGCAGCAGTCAACTCTCCACTGTCCTCACAGGCAAGTAAATCGACCTAAGATACACCGACTTCAGCTACGCTATTCGTGTAGCTAAAGTTGCATATCTTAGGTCGATTCCTCCCTCTCCCGCCCCAGGGAGACCTAGCCTTAGATAAGGCATAAAATATAACTCCTGATCAAATGCAGCCATTGTAAATCCTGTAGCCGTTTTTACAAAACCCAAAGATGTTAACTCCTGTCCTGACCAAGTTTCAACTCTGGAAATGATATTTGCCTACCTAAATTCTCCATGCACTTTCAACTGGAGGAAGTATTCTTCACTTCCTGTCTTAAACTATTAGGCAGTGTTGCTGAGCACACAAACACCCACCATATTTAACCCCAAGAGTAGCTGAATTTCAGAGGTGGTTACTGTAGTTCTTATGGAAATCATTTGTACAGCACTTTGGATCCATTTGGGTGACAAGGACTGTATAATAACCAAGATCATATATTCCAACTTTTGCTTCAAAGAAAAGATTGCCTGATGGACTTATTAAGGCAATACAGTCATCACATTCCAAGAACATATTTCCTGGGGACTCTTTCTTACCTGTACTTTTCACGAGGATTTTTTCTGCTTTTAAGAACGTCGAAAAAATGTGGGACATGTCTTTTTAGCAATCTTAGAGTTTTGAGGTTTCTGTGGAAAGTTACTAACTTCCCATAGCTATTAAGTCTCTTCCTATGAACCCAGATCAGCCTGGGGCATCTCTTTTCCAGTGAGAGTTATGCAAAGTGAAAAAAACAATTATGTCTAAGAAAGGCTGGAAGGAATTTTATGGCTCTATTTGCATAGGATCTATTGGCAACAAGGGAGAAAGAAAGCAACTGCTACTTTATTACAGGAACAGAGGTAAACTGCACAATACTATACTTTTAAATTGTATTATATAAATTTGTTACGGTAATTAAAGATAGAAAAATATTAGCACTGCATAGCACTGACAGACCGTGGTCATTGGTGGGCAGGATTGAATCTGGGACCTCTGGAGCTTAGTTCATGAGCCTCCACTGCATGAGCTAAAAGCCATGTGGCCCTTACCTAAGGCTGTAGAGCAGACTTATTATTCTCTTTCTCTAAATGGTCTCGGTGCCACTGGATGGGACAGAACACTACACCCAGGAGTGTGGGTTACAATTGCAGTCCTGTAAGTATATGTACACATCTTCAATGTTTTCATTGTGTACTATCTATGCTCAGACTAAGAGCCTGGTTTAGTGGTGTTAGCACAGAACTGGGAGCCAGTAACTTCTGAATACTAGTCGTGTCTCAAACATCAACTCTGTGGATTTGAACTTGGAACCAAAATTTCAAAAACTTCCATTAATTTTCGATGCCTAAACTAGAGGTTTATTACCTTACATAAGAAACTGTTCAGAAGTGCGAAGCAGCTACAACTCCAATGGAAATCAGTGGAAGCTGTAGGTACATGATGCCTCTAAAACACAAACCAGACCCTTGGCGTCTCAAACTGAATATCTCAAAAGTGAGGTACCTCAGATTAATGGATGCTTAAAAATGTTGTCCCCTTAACCTCCCTTACTTAGCTTTTCCATCGAATAGGGGATGATAATACTCACTTCATGTAGGTATTGTAAGGGTTAATTAGTTAATGTCTACAAAGCAAGTTGAAGAGGAAAAATACTATATAACATGAAGAATTATTTTAAGTGGTGTTCACTGTATATTATATTGCAGTTACTAAGCACTAAAACCTTATTGTGACCCCTGGTGGACAGTTTATGAACATGGCTAGTAAACACAAAAGAGAGTTTAATCTAATCAGTGGCTGGCTTTTGGTAACTGCCTCACACAAAGGTCCTGCTTTAGATAGGCTTCCCTGGACAGAATGCAGGACTACAGTGACCTCACCACAAAAGCAAATAAATACTATTTTACTGAAAAGAGGTATTGGTTAGAGAGAATGCAAACTAGATTGGGTTTGACGTCAGTGCATGGGTGTGTATACTCACCTACACAGCAGTCAGACAAATTTCTACAGCTAAATCAAAACAACTTACTGAGTGAGCAAGTCAGATTTGTTGATGTATGATTTAATGAGAGTATCAAAATAGCAAAGACCGATCAACGGCTTAGTTATTCTGCTTCCATTAAAGTAGGGCAGATCTGGCTTGCATACTAACTACCTTCTTATTGTTCATGTCACTATGAAACTCTAATTGACAACAGCTTGTTGGTACATTACTGTAAGAGTCCTAATTTTCTAGTTTAAACTTCAACTAGAAATTGGACAAAATAGAAACTGTATCTACTAGGCAGATGGGTAATTAACATTCTTTCTTGTTTCAATTTATCTTCCGAAGTATCAGCTGCCTGTTAAAGTTTATTCACTGGTGAAAATTAGAGAAACATTGTGGCTTGAATTTACATTTATTGTTTTGTTAGCTCTCAGTATCACTGATAGGAGGTACAAGAGAAAAGAAATGAAGAACACTTATGTGTATTATTTAATGTCCTCTCAACACACCCTAAGTAAATCATGGAATGAGGTGGATATCAGAGGCAGAACTCACTGCTCAGTTTACCATGAAGGCAAATGTTAACTATATTAATTTTTTGGCTGGTGAAGAGCAGGTACATTATGTCTGTGTGTGCTGGGAAGAATAATCACCACCTACAGTTGTTGGTCGATAAAGGATAGAGTAGCCTACCAGTCCTGAACAGGTTCAACACTTGAACCCTATTATTTTCTCCCAACTCTGAATCACTGCATCATTCCTAGTCTTGAAGGATCAGAGTTTTATTGGTACATGTCAATAAACATGGATTTCATTATACACATACACACCAAATTTATGGATTATAATCAAAACTTACAGATAAGCAAAGTAAGAAAAATGCTGCTTGAGCACTTATTAGAGTTTGATGTAAGGTTATTTAATTTATATATGGTGACATAAGATATTGACAATTTGGATTTTAACAGTTGTAAGTTTTAACTTTTTGAATCTCAATGTCAACTACCATTAAATAACCGTTATCTGACACTCCCCCCTTAATTTCCCACAACTGTGAAAGTTTAAATTGATAAAAATAGAAAAAAAATGCTCAAAAATAAATATTGGCATTATCAGTCAAAAATGATAATAAATATAGAATTCTACAAAGTCTACTTGTTCTTTACTCTTGAGTGAGAGATTGTTTTGTCTGGAGGAGGAAGAGGCACAGATAATTTAATATTCAATACCTTTTACAAGAACTGTTAATTGTAAACTGTCTTTTACTAATTTAAAAAGTTTTGATCTAACTGTTTCATGAAAGAACAGGAAGAATTTGTCCAGCAACAGTTTGATTTTACCAGACTGACATTTAAAACTGTTGCCATGCTTGCTTTGGTGAATTACGCTAGTGACACCAGTCACAGCAGTCATAGCAGCAGCTACAAAAGTGTCGTGACCCTGCTGGTGTGCTTTAATGTAGTGCTCTTTCAAACAGTACTAGAGTAAAGCACACTACAGAACCTTTAGTGCACATGGACCAATTAGTGCACAACATGGTTAGCAACCTTTAGAAGTCACTAAAGGGTGTTACCCTATAATGTAAACAAACCCTTACTTTTCATCTCCGGATACATAGGACCGAACTAAATCCTGCGATCTGAGCAACCTCTGAACTTGGTGAAAATTTAGATCCAAAACAGCTTTAAAGCTTGAGCACACAACTACATAAAAGGTGGATTCAGTCCTTTTTTAGGTCACAAAGGAAAATGAATTTGGTTGTTTTACCTAATTCTCAGCAGACACAGAAACACACCACCATATAATTTGGTACAATTGACAGATAAGTACCCAAGAGAACCCTGGGACTGAAATATCAGCAATTATTTCAGACCAAGACAGAGTTGTGCTTGCTATACTGCTAAATGTAAAATCTTTCATTCTATCCGGTACCTGCTTAGCCTAATATGTCTTACTTTGATGAGCATCTAATTCAAATTAAAAAAAAGACAACAATGCACCGTGCAATGAGGTAAACCATTAAGCACCTCAAGTTTCAGTCCCTTGTTTTGATTAAAAACAAAACAACAAAACCCACCCACTCTTGCATATAGCACAGAGGGACAGATTCTGTGCCGTGCCTCTCAGAAAATACAGCCTAAGAGGCTGGTGGAATACAGGTTAATTTAAGCCACCATGGCAGTGCCTGGATCCTGGGTGGCGGGGGCCTGGAACAGCCTCTGGCATAATATTAGAGCCTTAGTCAGGCTGCCGATGGGCTACTTTGGAGCCAGGGGCAGCCAAGAATCTCTGTATTGCTGAGCACTAAGAAAACTCCCTCTCCTGACCCTGTCATATCTCTTTTGGTGCTCAACCCCATCTCTAGAAAACACTATGCCAGGGATATATTCCCTTGGCTAACTGAGGTGCCTTTGTGTCACTGCCACAGTGTCTTAGAGGGCCTAGGATCGTCCAGGATTTTAGCAAAATATAAGCATATACTTTCCTTCCTAATAAAGACGTATACATTAGCATTGCAGTTTTTTATTTAGACACTTTAAACTGTAAAACTTACAGGGTCCGATTCTCTGGTACACTAAGACAGAGGTGTTACGTAAGCAACAAATTAGCCTTAAACTGACTGGGGATATCCAGTGGAGAATTTTCCCTGTGCAGGGGGCTTCTCTGACACTTCCTGCATCCTCCCTTCCCTCTCATGTAAGGGGGAAAAAGGGGCATGTTGGGTCATGGGTGGGAAGGAGAGGAGAGGTGTGGTGAACCAGAGCTCTGTCACACCAGATCATTCACCGGAGTGACCTTAGATCACTGGCATCAATTGGGGTTGCTCCTATGGCCCCATAAGCAGAGCTTGGATGGAATGGAGACTCAAGCCCAGTGTCAAAGAACAGACAATTACCAGCAATGAGCTATAGCAAGAATGGTAGGATCTGATCTGCCCTCCCACAGAAAACCTACAGTGGGAAAATAATCATTAGAAACTCTTCAGAGTTCACCACCATTCCTCCGTTAAGGTAAAGTGACTTTTATTTTGGGATATTGGGAGACAGGGTGAACCTTGAAATCACCAGGGCTCAAAACCTCCATGTGGAAACCAGGTTACAGTCCCAGGGTTGTAGCGTTGAGTGCCAGATGCTCCCTGGTCTGACACGAGCCAGCTGGTTAGCTTTGGATTTATGCTGCCATTATAGCTCAGTACTGCTGGCTTTACCTCTCTCAGTTAAAGATTAGAAACCTCTTTATAACAACATAAAGCAAAATAAGCTTCCAAGGGATGCTGTGGAATAACCATCACTTGAGATATCCAACGCCGGACAAGACAGCCATCGATGGTTTAGGAATAACAAAATTAGTCCTGCCGTGTTTCATAAGGATGCACTATGGGCCTGATCAAATGTCCATTCAAGTCAGTGGAAGTATCTCCAGCAACATCAACAGGCATAGGATCAGGATCTATATGACCTTCTTCCATCCCAAAGGATTCTATCATTATGTTACTGTTGCTATTTTTATTAAAGCAAATGATCCACAATACCATTTCAAAACCAACCACGGATTAACAGCAACAGCTTCAAAATAATCAGTTACAAATAAATACCTCTAAAATTATTTTTTAACTCAATGCCACAAGCAAAGTGGAAAAGGATGGAAGATTAGAACATCAGTTTGGTTAAACCACTTCGTGGACTATAAGAGAAAAAATTTAGTTGTTTTAAACAAGGCAAACAACCTATCCACCAGATTCTACTTATTCTCACACTGAGTGACACGCAGTATAAATAAGTTTTGTTTAGTTCTTGTCTGTTATTGTACACCCTCTGCTTAAAATAGTTAGGTTAAAAAGGATCCCCTCAGGGTTCAAATTTGTTGTCAGATATAGATCAGTGGATACAGAGAACTTTCTTCTGTCACTGGGTAGCTTAGAACACAGTCTCCAGGAAATGATGATGTAGGAGCAGTATTCCATAAAAGGAAAAAGTATTCAGAAATGTTTGGCTTTTGATCTGTTCCCTCTGCAACCCATTTCACCACAGTAGAGAAAGCAGAGTATAATCAGTAAACTTACCCTCTCTGTCTGAGTCACAGCTGAAAACTGTGTTAGCAAGGGTTTAGAATAAAGATGCTTTACTCCATCTCCACTGCTAGTCTGACAGCTGACCTCAAATGCTCTGTCAAATCACAGCAAATGTATAAGAAAAAGAGCAAAAATATAAACACAAAGTTTAGAAATTGTTTTCCTAAGATTCCCTGGTTCATATACTGCCCCCAATCAAGGCAAGCAACTCCCATTGGCAGTAGTGGGAGTTCCACATTCTTATCAAGGATAGTTTCTGAATGAAATATTTTTGAATTGCTCCGTATGGGCTCAATTTTCCATTGCTCTGCACTTGTGCAGTCATTTGCACAACTGCAAAGTAAATGACAGGTGAGTGTAAATTGCTATCAAATCAGAAAAGGAGCATTTTACATTCACTTCACATTTGTGTAAAAGAACACAGGGCACAGGGCATTTGTGAATCAGATTCTCTGACCTTAAACTTCTTAACACTGAGGGTATGTCTACATTGCAATAAAACATTTGTGGCTGGCCCATGTCAGCTGACCTGTGCTCAAGCTGCAGGGCTATAAAATTGCAATGTAGGCATTCTGGTTTGGGAGCCCAAGCCCAAATCAGCTGAGATGGGACACCCATGAATGTTTTATTGCAATGCAGACATACTCTCCATGTTAAGAAGTTTAAGGTCAGATGTGCTGCACAGTGTGTTCTTTTACACAAGTGGGAAGTGAATGTAAAATGCTCCTTTCCTGGAGCCTGAATGTTTATATTGCAATTTGATAGCCCTGCAGTCTGAGCCCTGTAAGCCCAAGTCAGCAGCCATGGGCGAGCCACAGGTGTCTTATTGCAGTGTAGACAGGTTATAGCTCTATTTCATTCTGTGAAAATTAATGCAAGACAGAAATACAATTTTCCTGCCAATTTATTTGTACTGCATGATATGCCTTGCAGTCATAAAACACTATTAATTATAGTAATTACTCCACTAAGAAAAAGTGTAATTTGTTAACATTTGCTGGCAATTTAAATCTTTAGATATAGATATATAGAGAGGTCATGGACATTGACAGAAGATGCTTATTTATTGCATATAAGTTTTTAAAAGTTATAAAGTTTATTTTTCACTTGAAGCAGTGCTTAAATTTGTAAGTTATTCTAAAACTGCTTTAGCCATCATTGATCTGCACAGATAATTAACAACTCCATAGAGACTGTATAATACCAATGTATTCTGAAATAATGTTTAATGAACCAAATTCTGCCCCCATTAATATCCATTCAACCCCATTGAGTAGGACCGAGAAGTTTTTTAGGCCGTTAACAGTGTTGTTCCTCTTGACGAGATACTGAACAATACTTTTCTAGGCTGTGCAGATTGTGTGCAGCTAGAATGTTAATGCAAGGTTTATTCCCTCTCACATATAGGATTTGATCCTGCCAAGTCTGAGAGCATTCTCATTGACATAAATGGGAGTTGAGGGCATCCATCATCTTGTAGGATTGAACCCTGTATGCAGATGAAATTCAAATAATTGTGCCATGATAATATTTAACATGAATAATTTCTACATACATTGACTTTTAACTTATTAATCCTTTTTTATTCTTGTATCTTCTTATCCCTTACAAATACAGGGAGGTAAAAATCAAAAAAGAACCCAAAAAAGGAGACTGACCAAGCAATAACATGCATATAGCAAAAAAGAAGGCCCCTAGCCTCTACAGATCTTTCAATTATCATATAATCTCATGGCTATAAAATCTTTCTTAAAATAATAAGGATTGCATACAGTTACCTGTCCCCCAGGTCTCACTTTACATAAACATACGAGAGGAAATGACTCTTTTCTACTTTTTAGTTTCCTCATGGTCCAAGAATATCTGAAACTCAATACAGTAAAAGCTTTGTTATCCCGCATGTTGAGGGAATCGGGGGTGCCAGTAAATCAAAACTTCCTGTTAACTAAGAGTGAGGGGTTTTGGGTACAGGAGGGGAATCAGGGCTGGGATGTGGGAGTGGGTGCAGGATGCAGGCTCTGGGAGGGAGTGTGGGTGAGTGAGTGGTTTTGGGATGCCGGATCCTGGCATCATGCACTTCGGGCAGCTCCCCGGAAGCGGTGACCTGTCCCTGCTGCTCCTGGGCAGAGGCACGGCTAGGCGGCTCTGTGCACTGCCTATGCCTGCAGACTCTGCCCCCACAAATCCCACTGCCAGGGAACCGCGGCCAATGGGAGCTGCAGAGCCAGTGCGGAGCCAGTGCTCAGGGCCAGGGCAGCACACAGAGCCCCTGTGGCCGTTCCTCCACCTAGGAGCAGCGGGGACATGTCGTCGCTTCTGGGGAGTCAGGTAGTGAGCCTGCCAGCCCTGCGCCAATAGGACTATAAACCCAATTTTCAATGAAGATCAGAAATGCCAGTTTTTAGAGCTTTTGGGTTGGTAAAGTGCTGGATAACACAACTTTTACTTTACTATTTAATAAAATCAGCTTGTAAGCATCTGTTTTAGAAATAAACTGAAAAGGTTCAACTCTGTGCAGAGGCCCACAGCTGGAATAGTTATTTTTGTTTATCATACTATGTACAAATTAGAATATGCCACCATCTTGTTATTGAACAAAGAAGAAATAACTAATTAGGTAGGCAGCAAAGTATTCTGATTCTCCAGAGCATCTAAAAATATCATTCTTTGGAGACCGTACTTTCAAAAATGAGATAAAGGGTAGCCTGCTCTAGGCTGAAGCATTTGTAGATATGGTAGATTGTTTGGAGAGCAATATTACAGGAATTAGTACTTAAAAAAATTAGTTCTGGTGAAAAGTGATGCATTCAATTTGATGGAAAATGGAGTTTTTCATTTTTCTACCAAGTAAATACAGCAAAGGCTAGTGAGAGTTTAAGGTTTCCAAAATGCTTCTCCAATGTACCTCCATTCTAGTTTGCAGGGAATACCTTCAGTTACCAAGACCCTCAGAGTCTGTGCTGAAATTGCCAACAATGGACAAAATAGAACCAAATGTAGTGTTTTTTTTTGTAGTACGTATAGCTGTAAAGTAGCAACTAAATTAGCAACTAGGCACTTGGCCATTTAGGCTGAGATTTTCATAAGTGCCTAAGGGGGTTAGGCACCCAACCTCCCATTGAATTTCAGTAACACAAACTTATTCTGCAACAATATTTTATGGCCAAAATTCAAGGGGAGTTAGGTTTGTACTGCTTTAGGCACCTATGAAAATCCCAACTTTAATATTTGCCCTTACCTAATGTTCTATATTGATTCTACTATACACACAAAATAGTTTTAACATAGACCCATCACACAGGGTTATGGCTCATTAGTTACACCTACAGAATAGCAACTCTCCATAAAAAATTGTCAGCCAGGTTCCATTCTGTTTTAACACTAGTTTTTCAGAAGAAAACTATATGAATATTGCCACTTCTACTCAAGTATCAAACATGAAAACTTAGGTTTGTTCATTTAAGTAGCACTAAATCAGTTTTGAACCTGGTCTGTAGTCTCTTGTATTAGGATCCCATTTTGCTGCTACTAACAGGAGACTCAACTGGCAAATGCAGTTAATATGCATTTCAAAAAGCATTAGTAATAGTGAAGAATATTCTTAAAATTTTAGAACAATGTGCTCAGGAAAATGGATGCAGTTTTCTTTTAAGGAAGGAATCTCTAGGTCCATTTACAAAAATGTCTCTGGAAGAAGTCAGGGCCCCTTTGCTTTGGGTAGTAAGGAGTTAATATTGCATGACTTGACCTTTTATGAATGAGTCATAAATCCTGGAACCAAAGTTTTCCATTTCCATTTTTTTGTGTTTTATTTAGTTATATAGAGAATTTGAAGAAGATTAGGCTACTATTAATGTCACTGGCATATCCCTCTACTAATGACTGTAGGAATTGTGTGTATGATTTTGCATAAATCATCTTTAATAGCAGTCTGCTACATTTCTGTTAATTCTACCTATTCTTTTTGACTCATCAGTTCATGACAAAGATCCAGTGAGATACTTTATCATTCAGCATGGACATGTCCAAACACTGGACCAAATTCAGAGGTCCTTACTCAGGGTCTGATCATATCCTTGTGTGTGAAAACTGGCCCAGAGGGAGTTGAGAGGGGAAATGTTTGCAGAGATTTCTCCTTAATCTTTCCATTGTAGGAGTTCAGGGTCCTATCTCCTGCTCACTGTGGGCCCAACAACAAATCCAGTAGATTCTAGGTGATCAGAGGGAGATTGGTGACTCCACAATGACTCTGGGTCCCCAGTGACTGTCTCCATCTGCCCACATTCACAAGACTGCTAAACTGGCAGCTGTCCCAAGGACCACCCTTAAGAAAGGATACCCACAGTAGATTGGTGCTATGGAACTAATATAGTAACGATTGCCACTCGGCAAAACAGGAAACAACAGAAATTTGCATCCTCCCACTCCAGCAAACCCAGTCTGCCTTATTCTCCCATTGCCCTCCAAGTACCTGTGTAGATCACACAACCTAACAGCGAGTCCAAGGAAAGAGAAAGTGGAGGAATGTTGCCATGGAGCCAAGTGAGAAGAGGGTGATCATGCAGAAGAAGGAGATCAACTTATAGATTTTGGGGGCACAACAAAACTCTCAATTATTACTGTTACTCAAGCAAACTCATATTAGCTTCAGCGGGAGTTTGCTGAAGAATGGATTGAGTCAAAACTGACTAAGGACCTCAAGATTTGGGCCACTCTAGATGAAGTACCTCATAAACAATTATATTTTCTCTTTTACAGCAATCAGAACAAACTTGTGCACATGTGAGAAAACATGTGCATTCAAGTACTTCCACTGCAGGATTAGGACCTTAGGTTGCTACTATGCCATAGCCTCATAGGTTGTGCTGTTGGGAAACTCATTCAGATATTCACGCAGAATTTTCCTCCTCTTAAGTTCAACCTATTCTAGTCATACATCATCAGTTCTTCTACCTGCTTCATGTGTTACACCATTCTAATAGCTGGAGATATTATGTGCTCCTATGCTCTTTTACCCTTGCCATATGACCATTAATGCATTTACGCTCATCTCACATTTTACTGCAGGAGTGGGCAAACTATGGCCCAGGGGCTGCATGCCATCCTTCAGACATTTTAATCCAGGCCTCAAGCTCCTGCTGGGGAGTGGGGTCGAGGGCTTGCTGTGCATGGCTCCCGGAAGCAGCGACATGTGCCACCTCTAGCTCTTTTGTGTAGAGGCAGCCAGGGGGCTCCATGTGCTGCCCCAAGCGCCACCCGCAGCTCCCATTGGCTAGCAAATGGGACCAATGGGAGCTGCAGGGGTGGTGCCTGTGAATGGGGCAGTGCGCAGAACTGCCTGGCCACGCCTCCACGTAGAAAGCAGAAAAAGGGACATGCCACTGCTTCCGAGAGCTGCTTGAGGTAAGCACCACCCAAAGCCTGCACCCTGACCCCCTCCTGTGCCCCAGCCCTCCCACCCTCTGAACCCCTCAGTCCTACTCTCCTGTACCCCAGAGCCTGCACCCCTCAACCTCCAACCCACACCCCAACCTCCTGCCCCAGCCTGGAGCCCCCTCCCACACCCTGAACTCCTCACTTCTGGCCCCACCCCAGATGGAGCCCTCACCCCCTCCCTCACCTAACCCCCAATTTCAAGAGCATTCATGGCCCCTTGGGTCAACAAGTTTGCCCACCTCTGTTTTATTTCCATTATATTTTCCCTGCAAACTTTAATTGATTTTGTGTACTCTTCTTTGATCTTTTAGTCATTCTAGTTCTAAGAAACAGACTTGGACAAAAAGTATCATCAAGTGACACTTAGGCGGGTGGCTTGGGAGGAATCTAGCTCTAGGGGTGATCATAAGTAAAGCTATGTTTTGGTCATGGGTATTTTTAGTAAACGTCATGGACAGGTCATGGGCCTGTGAATTTTTGTTTACGGCCCATGACCTGTCCATGATGTTTACTAAAAATACTCTCAGTGACTAAAACTTGGGTGGAGGTGGTCTGAGGGGGCAGTCTGGGGGCACCACAGGTGCTGGGGGAGGTGACCAGGGATCCCCGTTTGTACTGGGGGAGGAAGGGGGCCAGGCTGCAGTGCATGGCCTGGGACCTCCGCTGGTACTGGAGGAAGGGGTTGGCAGGGCTTCCTACTGCAGCTCCTAGGCAATGGAGGCACGGGCCAGGGCAGGGACTCTGCTGCTCCTGCTGCAAGTGCCAGCTGCCGAAGCTCTCATTGGCTGGGAATCGCAGCCAATGGGAGCTGCGGGAGGCAGGGCCTGCAGGTGTGGGTAGCACGGAGACCCCTGAAGCCCTCTGCCACCTAAGAGCTGCAGGGGGGTCCCCCCACTCCAGGTAAGCGCACCCCCCACACTCCATCCCCTAACCTCCTCCCCCACACCCAAACTGCTGCTGCTGGCCCAGGGGCTGTCCAGGGCCAGCACCAGCCACTGCAGAAGGCATGGAGGTCATGGAAAGTCACTGAATCCATAACTTACGTGACAGACTCCCAGCCTTAATCATAAGAAAACCTGCCCACAACAAAGATATTGTCTTGCGGCAAATGGAGCTCACCCGTGTAAACATTTAAAAAATAGAAAGAAGCTTGAAAAGGACCAATTAGTGAAGAAAGAGATAGTGGTTCCTCTCTTTTTCTAGCTAACATATTTTGTACAGAGATACAAGGTGGGAGAGGTAATATCTTTTATTGGACCAACTTCTGTTGGTGATCTGTGGAGCTCGAAAGCTTGTCTCTTTCACCAACCAAAGTTGGTCTAATAACAGCTATTACCTCATCCACCTCATCTCTCTAATATTCCAGGACCAACACAGCTACAACAACACTGCAAACATATTTTATACAGAAACTGGCTAATTTATGTAGGAGGGCAACATCAATCTTTATTCCCTATACACCCCAGGAGCAATAATAAAATGAAAAATGAAAAACATTCTTAATGCTCTCAAAAATGAGATACTATGAACTGATTTCTTCCATGTTACACATGTGTCTGATAAGGATGACCCTGCATTGGAAAAAAAACAGAGAGGTGTATTGGATGTCTGTACCAGAATGGTAAATATTAATTCAAAGACAAGACAAACTATTCAGTATGGTTTCTGAATTATGATGAAGGGAACAAATGGATAGAGAATTGCTCGTGAAAATGCATATACCCACCTACCTGTTATGAAAATGATTTCTATGTTTGCCCAATAGTTAGGTTCACTACTGTTTCCCGAAGTGAGCTGATAATAGATGTCACTTTCAAATGTCATGGACAAACTCCTCTTAGCATCAACATCATTGCATTCTAAGGAAAAGGATTTTAAGACTGCTATCAAACAACATGCATATTGAAGCTATGTCTACACCACACACTAGGGGTGTGACTCCCCTGCTTGTGTACACACATTTGTGCTGTCAACATGCTAGCGTGAGTATAAACAGCAGTGTAGCTGCGACAGCACAGGGAGCGGCAGCAGAGGCATTGCCTAGCTGTGCCAAGTACAAACCTGCCTGAAACCAGCAGGTATGTACTCAGCATGGCTAAGCCAGGCCTCTGCTGCCGCTACCAGTGCTACTGAGGTTACACTGCTATTTATATTTGTGCTAGATCGATGAGCGCTAGCATGATTATGTGTACATGGGCAGGGGATTCACATCTCTAGCTTACAGTGTAGTGTAGATGTAGCCTTACACTGTAAGGTCTTTGGGGAAAGGGCCATCCTGATCTATGACTAGGCCCCTACATGTTACCATAATACAAATATATGTCTGCAGACATCTTTGCTGACTGAGTGTAACTGATGCAGTAACCAATTTTTTTGCCACCTCTCCTCTCAAACTGGAGAAGCCTAGGAGATGTTACTACTCTCAAAACTGTATATTTCAGATCACATCTTCCCTTTAGGCTAGCATGTAAGTTGAGTTGGGAAGATCAGTAGAAATGAGTTCTGAAATGGCAATTTGATAATTTTCTTAGCAAACAGAAAAGAACAAATTGACATTTTCTTTGTGAAAAATATCCCATGTCCTTTGATGTCAATTCATTCCATTTTGGGGAATCATTTAAAGTTATGCTACATGGAGCTATAATTTCAAACACATTATACATATATTAAAAAAATCACATAAGCATCAGTAGAGCTGGAAAACAAATTATATAATTTGGAAAAAATATTAGAAAAGACTTAATTTGGCAACATTAAATAAGTTTAAAGCAACTAGGGCAGAACAGAATTGGTTAGTGACCCTATAAGCTAAACACAGCTTGTTCTTATTCAAGCAAAAAGTCTACCAAGTGAAGAAATAAATGGAACAAAACTTCTTTCTGTGATTATTAAAAAAAAAAAAAGGATAGGAAAGAACACATTCTCTTGACTAAAACCACCGTAAACAGGTTACTTTGGGATCCTAAGAGGTATTTGCAGTCCTTTAGGAAGACACAAATTACATTAAACTCCACAGCTCATCTAAGCAAGTGTCAAATGTAGCTAGTTAAATTTTGCATTGCCGGAGTGATAAAAACAGAGAAATGACTAGTAATGTGCAAAGAGGTTACTCTCATGGCTCAGATTTTAGAAAGCCTTATTCAGCAAACAAGATCAACTACTTCATGACCTAACTGGCAGTTCAAAGTGCGGTTCCACTCTGAAAAATGACTACATAAAAAAGAGCACCCTTACTCAGCAGATCTGATCTCTGAGGATATTCAGAGTCTGATCTGCTTACTTTAGTGATGAACTTGTTTTTACTGCTTATTACTTTTGTTAGCATGGCAAAATAAACATAGGGAAGGAGAAGAGAGTTGGTTGCTTTTCCTGTTTATGAATCCGAGTGATATCTTAAAGTGTTGCTTTACACTAAAAAATGGCACATTCTTAAGCAATCCGCTCGCTGCGAGGATTCAGAGTCCAATATGTTATTTTACTGAAAAGTTAAAACTAATTTTTACTCCTGTTGATGATGGTATTGGCTCTGCAGTTCTACGTTCCGACTGGAACTTCTGTATGAGTCAGAAAAA
The DNA here is from genome assembly GCF_003597395.2 of Chelonoidis abingdonii. Lineage (NCBI taxonomy): Eukaryota > Metazoa > Chordata > Testudines > Testudinidae > Chelonoidis > Chelonoidis abingdonii. The sequence continues at coordinate 53,181,371 of NC_133772.1, forward strand.
CCACAACTTCACTTCCAGGTTGAGTTTGCAGGGTTGGCAATTTGAGGGAAAAAACACACCATCTTTTCATTTGTGACCATCATGATCCAGAAGTCACAAACAATAAACATGAAACCCCATTGTGCCATATTGCAGAGTCTCAGAGCAGAAAAACATTGCAAGCAGATATCGACCTTACTTTGCCATACATGTTTCTGGCTTCAGAAACATCTCTTTTCTTGTATTATGATGGCAGGATTATGATGGCTCTCATCACCTCTTTTCTTGTATTATGATGGCAGGATGAAGGACTCTTGTATTATGATGGCTCTCATCACCTCTTTTCTTGTATTATGATGGCAGGATGAAGGACTCTCACTATCCCCACTGTTATTCCAAATGGATCCTTACAAAGGCACTGATCCATTGCAGGATTGGTGCCTAAAGCACTGCTCCTGTTCCCATTAAAGTCAGCTACAGAACTCCCATTAATTTCAATGAGATAAAAGGTTTGCAAAGCATATTTTCCAGTAAGACTTTTGCTTGCACTGCACAGCTACCCAATTGTTTCACCTGAAATTCATTCATCCTAGCTGTTGACAGCAAGACTCAGAAGCATTAGTAATAATATGCTGTGAAGTATCTTTCGGTTCAATCTGACCTAGTTTCATTTTAATATTGGAAAGAAAGAGTTCTTGTATTAAAACACTGCCCTTATTTTTTTCCCTAATCAATAATTTTGTCTAAAGGAGTCTATTCTGAGTAGGCAGCTCTTCTACTATTTACTGACTGGACTCTTTTATGCTGCACCCCACATCTTTATACCGTTATTTTCAGTGGGTGAAACTTTTTTTTTTAACCATTTGATTCAGAGAGACTATTTCAAGTGTGTTGAAGAAACCTGCTTGAGGCCTCAGTCAAAGAGGACAGAGTGAGGCCTTAATAGGAAGTCATGAGACTCTTTGTAGTTTATCCCTTTAAAATAATTGGAGACAATTTTTGTACTGGGATTTAAAAACAAAAGATCCTCTCTGCCATCTATGGGCAGGAAGGCCATCCTATTTCTTCTGTCTCTTGCCAAGAAATTCAACAGGAATCTCACTGGTCAAGATAGCAATGATTTGGCTGCCTCTCAAAAGAGCTTATGTATTAGCTGAGATTGTGATGAATGCCCCAAAGCTGGATTTATATTTAAAAGGATTTTGCTTAACTCAGGCAATGATGCAATTCCAAGGTAAACCACTAAAGGGTATTTGATTTAAAACACAGGGTCCAAAACTGTGCCACTCCTCCTAGGGTAAAATAAATAAAATCAATCATCTCAATTCAGTGCATCATCTATAGTTGTTATATTAGCAAAATAACTCTACCATGAAAGATCCATTTGACAACAGATGCTCCAGTACCACAGCACATATTTGTAAACTTCAAGAGGGGGCTCCACAAAACAGTAGCAGCACTGCCGCGCACCCCAAATATAATCAACAAAGAGAGTCATGTGTACCAGTGAAGGTTATTCCAGATACAAAGATAAAGAAGCTCCACCAGCGCAGAATGCAGCTTTCTTTTCTAACTTTAAGACAGCGGTTATTAACCTGGGGTGCACGTACCCCCTGGGGGTGTGAGATGCCCTTTCTGGGGGTGCAACACATGCCAGATTTTTTTAGAAGGTAAACTTTCGAAAACACAAATTAAGCACAGGCACATATGTATTCATGTATTCTTAATTTTACTGTGAAATTAAAATAAATGTATAATTCTCTCTTTCATTCTATAGTTATGATATACCTAGGTTTAAAGAACAGACCTACTTCAACTATTTTTGATAAGGGGTGCAAGAACATATTTTGAGAGCCAAAGGGGTGCAGGCTGCAGTAAAAGTTAAGAACCACTGCTTTAAGATGTGCACTGATGCAGCTATGTCAGTGGCTGGAAACTAGAAAAATTTCCAATTCTAAGGCACTTGAGGCCTTAACTGAAAACAAGGAGGTCACAGAGATGTTGGCCATAATTCAAATGCCTAACAGATTGGTTAATTATTATGGTAATACAACTCATCTACTATAAAGCTCTAAATCAACTAGCCTTACCTAAGATGAAGTGCTGCCTACTGTACTCAGTCTGAGAACTTCCATAACCACCCTCAAAAGATGGAAGGAAAAGAAAGAAGTATGATGTAGAAAAAGTGGGAGACTACAACAAGCCACCTTACAAGAGAAATAATTTCCCATGTTTGCATTCTGTTAAGGTTGGCAAGCAGGCAACATAGATTCAGGGGAAAAAAATCAAAAGTGTTTTTAATACAAGTGCAGATTGGCAGCTGTAGGGGAGGAGGAAATCAGTACATTGTCAGTTGAGAAAGACAGGAAGAGAATTGGTTTTCTGGCCAGCAGAAAGGTCAGGACAGATAGAAAATGAGGTAGAACGGTTAGTAATTCACTTTTCTTCAGTAGTCACAAAAACATCTTATATTAAACAAATACACCCAGGAAAGGAAAATATGCCTCCCAATTCCCTGTCTTCTGAGAGCTCTGCTCTTATAGTTCCACCAGGATTCTTACAACAATGAAGACATGAAAAGTCTCTCCTTCCCCTAGATTTACAGCACAAAAATAAAAACTCCAGAGTTCCTCACCCTCAAAATCCATACCTTTGCCTCCTACTTCCCTACTTATAGATTCCCAGGACCGGAATGATGTTCTAACTCTCTCACAGTGACAATTATCTAATACAGTGAGTGGTTCAATGTTTTTATTCTGCAGGCTGCTTGGTAAGATTAAGAACTTCTCATGGATCAATCTCCCAGTTCAGCAGCCCACTTCCCTTTCTGCTCGGTTCTGAAAACATGTAAAAATGAGCACTCCAGGAAGAACTCCATGCACTGCTGGTGGTCCTGAGACCACAGTCTGAGAACCACAGATCTAATGTACGCATATACACAAAGACCAATATTTTTAAAATTAGGTGCTTAAAGTTAGCTCCTAAAACTACTTTTTAAGTATCTATATAAATGTGTCCTGATCTTTAAAAACAATGGGACTTGAGAGTGCTCAGCATTTCTGAAAAATCAAGCCATTTATTTAGGTATCTAAATATGGATTTAAGTGCCTATATGTTATACACCCAAGTTGGAAAATTTTGTTCTGAAAAACTGAAATTTTGGGTAAATGGGGATGAGGGAGAAATGAGTGGGGAGATTCTTGCTTTTCTTTATGAAGCAGACAACAGAAAAAACTGAACAAATTGTTATGGACAGATGGTTTGTAAACCTATTCCCTGTGTTGCCCAAAAGATTGCCCTCCAAAAATAGAACCAAGGAAGATGGCAATAACATACTAATCCTATCAGAGTAAGTTAAGAAAAAGGAAAATGCAGACTGAATGGCTTTATGTACAGTGAAAAATCTACCCTTTTTTTTTTCTTTTTAATGTGATGGGGCCTAGACATTTAAGAACAGCAGCTTAGGAGAAGAGCAGTAAGACAATTAATAGTTTTATTTCTTTGTAATAGTTTAATTGTAGTGCAGGAGGTAAAATGTTCCCTAGGTCTGATTTGTAAAAATTAGGGCTGTCAAGCGATTAAAAAAAATTAATCGCGATAAAAAATCAATAATGATTAATTGCACTGTTAAGCAATAATAGAATACCATTTATTTAAATATTTTTGGGTGTTTTCTACATTTTCAATTATATTGATTTCAATTACAACACAGAATACAAAGTGTACAGTGCTCACTTTATATTTATTTTTTATTACAAATATTTGCACTGTAAAAAAAAAGAAATAGTATTTTTCAATTCACTTAATACAAGTACTGTAGTTCAATCTCTTTATCATGAAAGTTGAACTTATCAATACAGAATTACGTAGAAAAATACTGCCTTCAAAAATAAAACAATGTAAAATTTTAAAGTCTGCAAGTCCGTTCAGTCCTACTTCTTGTTCAGCCAATTGCTCAGACAAACAAGTTTGTTTACATTTGCAGGAAATAATTCTGCTCACTTCTTGTTTACAATGTCACCTGAAAGTGAGAATAGGCATTCTCATGCCACTGTTGTAGCTGGCATTGCAAGATATTTAGGTGCCAGATGCACTAAAGATTCATATGTCCCTTCATACTTCAATCTTCATTCCAGGGAACATGTGTCAATGCTGATGATGGATTCTAACTGATAACAATCCAAAGCAGTGCAGACCAATGCATGTTCATTTTTATTATTTGAGTCAGATGTCACCAGCAGAATACTGATTTTCTTTCTTGCTGGTTCAGGTTCTGTGGTTTCTATATTGGAATGTTGCTCTTTTAAGTCTTCTGAAAGCATGCTCCACACCTCATCCCTCTCAGATTTTGGAAGGTACTTCAGGTTCTTAAACCTTGGGTCGAGTGCTGTAGGTATCTTTAGAAATCTCACATTGGTACCATCTTTACGTTTTGTGAAATCTGCAGTGAAAGCATTCCGAAAATGAATAACACGTGCTGGGTCATCATCGGAGACAGCTATAATGTGAAATGTATGGCAGAATGCGGGTAAAACAGAGCAGGGGACATACAATTCTCCCTCAGGAGTTGAATCACAAATTTAATTAACACATTTTTTTTTTAACGAGAATCATCAGCATGGAAGCATGTCCTCTGGAATGGTGGCTGAAGCATAAAGGGGCATATGAATGTTTAGCATATCTGGCATGTAAGTTTCTTGCAATGCCGGCTACAAAAGTGCCAGGCAAATGTCTGTTTTCACTTTCTGGTGACATTGTAAATAAGAGGGCAGCATTATCTCCTGTAAATATGAACAAACTTGTTTGTCTTAGTGTTTCGCTGAACAAGAAGTAGGACTGAGTGGACTTGTAGGCTCTCAGCTTTAACATTGTTTTATTTTTTAATGCAGTAATGGTTTATTTTTTTGTGAGAACAGCAAGGCCAGTTTTCTTGCTGTGAGAACAGCAAGGTCAGTTTCCATGAATTTTGGCCTATGTATCCTGCAGCTCTTCAATGTTCTGAAAAAGTAAAAAGAAGTTCTACAAAAAGTGGAAACATGGATAGATTACGAAGGTGGAGCATAAAAGAATAACATGAGAATGTAGGAATAAAATCAGAAAAAGTAAGGCACAAAATGAGTTACCCTAGCAAGGTACATAAAAGGCAATCAGAGGTTCTTTAAATACGTTAGGAGCAAGAGAAAGATGAAGGAAAGCGTAGGTCCTCCTCTATTTAGGGGGAAAGTGAGCATTACTGAGCAAAGTATTATATTTAGGAAGGAAAAATCAAATGCATAACTACCAAACAGGGAACAGCTGGCTAGGTGGTAGTGCTGCTGAAAAGGATCTGAGGGTTATAGCAGATCACAACTGAATGAGCCAATGTAAAGCAGCTGTGAAAACAGCAAATATTCTGGGAGGTATTAACAGGACTCTCATATGTAAAACATGAGAGGTAATTGTCCTACTACACTCTGCACTGGTGAGGCCCTAGCTGGGAAGTATTATGTCCAGTTCTGGGTGCCCGTTTTGGGAAAGATGTGGACAAATTGGAGAGAGTCCAGCCGAGAGCAACCAAAGTGATAAAAGGGTTTAGAAAACCTGATTTATCAGGAAATGTTAAAAAAAGGGCATGTTTAGTCTTGAGAAAATACAACTGCGTGGGGGGGGACTTGAAAACAGTCTTCAGATATATTAAGGGCTGTTATAAAGAGAATAGTGATCAATTGTTCTCCACATCCATTGAAGGTCAGACAAGTAGTAATCAGCTTAATTTGCAACATGGGAGGTTTAGGTTAGATATTAGGAAAATCTTTCTAACCATTAGGATAGTTAAGCACTGGAATAGACTTCCAAAGGGGACTGTGGAATCCCTGTCACTGAATGTTTTTAAGAAGCGGTGAGACAAACACCTGTCAGGGATGGTCAAGTTTACTTGGTCTTTACTCTGTACAGGGAGCTGGACTAGATGACCTCTCAAGATCCCTTCTACCTCTACATCTCTGATTCTATGCCACACAGAATGGAATTTTCTCAGACTCCTTGCCCTTTGGCTATTCCCCCCTACCTTAGATTTCCAGTAGAGTCCTAAAATGTGTCCTCATCTGCTAAGACAAAGGTGATTGTGAAACTGACAGACTGGTCAACTTGTGTATGACCAATAACAACAGAAGGCACCGAAATGGTAAACAGGGCCATTCCTCATAGATAGTTATCAATGCCATGTTAAGTACTCTCAAATCTTTAACATATTTCCCTGTATGTATTAGAAAATCACGAGTAGATGCTAAGTGTATTTGTCTGTGTTTACCTATATCTTGTTAGAAGTTTAACAATGTGATCTAATTAGCTTATGGATGAAAAATCCTGTTCCTGTCTTTTGATGCTTCATTATTGTATTCTATTAATTCAAAAGATGTAAGAAAGTGTAGGAACTAATATTTACATTGACTTCAGCTTAATTATCCGATATAATGAACTGTCTTAATAATCTGAATGGCTATTGCCTAATGTATTGTCTAAGAAAGGACCCATTGAATAAAAGATCAAATAGTTGGCTCGCTTTCATCAAAGCCTCGTGGTAGGATTACATGTCAGTAACCCACTTGCTTCAATATAAAGGAAGCTTTAGGCTTGGTCCATTTTATCTCAGGTCTGATTCAACTTTGAAGGGAAGGTCTAAGCCACAAGACTGAGGTCTCTAGGTTTACTCTGGATTCACCCTGGAATTCTCATGCAAGAATTTGAACAAACTCTACATCTGAACAACCTATTGGACTACAACCTTTAAAATTGATTCAGCAGCCTCACCATCTCTGCTATGAAACTGACCTAAGGACTTTACACACATTTGTATATATATTGCTCTCTTACCATATATAATGCTCTCTTTTCTTTTATTAATAAATTTTAGATTTAGTTAATAAAGGATTGGCTGTAAGCATGTATTTGGGGTGAGATCTGAAATATTCATTGACCTGATGGGCAGTGTGTCTGATCTTTTGGGATTGGGAGAACTTTAAGTATAGTGAATAAGGTTTTCAATAATCCCTCATTATATTAGATTTGACAGTCTGGATGGGAGCTAAAGGCTGGATTGCTTAAAGGGGACTGTGTTTGACTTCTTGTTAACCGGTGTGGTACTGCAGAAGCTCTTTTATTACTGGCTCAGTGAATCTAATTATAGAATAAACCACCAGTTTTGGGGATTGTCTGCCTATTTCTTGAAGTCTGCCATGAGTGTGGCATTCTCAGTGTGGCCCCTCCTGGCACCATGGTCACAGGGACCCTAGCTAATTCTCTCTCCATCATAGCCCTCTGTTCCATATCTGATTTCATGAGCTCTCCTCTATCCCAGACAATGGTGAATAGCACACAGACCTTAACACTCACTATTTGCTGCCTTAGGATGGCATTGCATTAGAGAGCTAATATGCGGACCTCCTAGACTGTAGAAAGCAGCGCATGGTTCAGATGCAGACATCCCATAGAGATGAATTTATTAAAGGGAGAACACTATATCCTAATAAAGAAGACAGGAAAGAAGTTGGTAAAATACAAGTAGGAGCTAGTCAAATGTAAAGGATTCCCATTTAAATATAACACATGAAGGCAAAGAACTCATAGATTCATAGCTTCTAAAGTCAGAAGGGACATGTATGATCATTTAGTTTGACCTCTGGTATGGCACAGGTCACACAACTTCCACAAAATAATTCCTAGAGTATATCTTTTAGAAAGACATCCAATTTTGACTTAAAAAATTGTCATTGATGGAGAATCTACCATGCCCTTTGGTAAATGGTTCCAAATGGTTAATTACTCTCACTATTAACAATTTATGCCTTATTTCTAGTCTGAATATTGATAAACTGAAATTTTCAAAATATGCAGTTGCGTACATACAAGTACTAGAAGTCTAAATATTAAGATGGGTAAACTAGAGTGCCTAGAATTAAATGAGTTTTTATATAATAGGCATCATGGAAACATGGTGGATAGTCAACGGGACACGGTAATACCAAAGTACAAAGTATGTAGAAATGACAGAATAGGTCGAGTTGGTGGGCGAGTGGCTTTATATGTGAAAGAGTTAAATAAAGTAAACATTTTAAATGAATCAAACTGTACAAATTGCTATAGAATCACTATAGAAATTTCATGCTTGAACAATAGGAATATAGCAATAAGAATAGACTATCAACCACCTGACCAGCATGGCAACAATGCTCGGGGAAATTTGAGAGGCTACAAAGGTAGAACACACAGTAATAATGGGTGTGGGTATATGTCCTGAGTGGGCATACTGAATGGTATGTATCCCTCAGGAAGGGATGCAGTTAGAAAATTTCTAGACACCATAAATGACTGCTTTTTAGAACAGCTTTTCCTGGAACCCACAAGAAGAGGGAGGGAGAGGCAATTTATTGAATTTGTCCTAAGCAGAGCACAAGAGCTGGTCCAAGAGGTGAACACACAGTAATAGCAACCATAACATAATTAAATTTAACAACCTTGTGGGAGGAAAATGCTGAAGAAACCCATCACAGTAGCATTTAACGTCAAAAAGGGGAACTACACAAAAATGAGGAAGCTAGTTAAACAAATTAAAAGGAACAGTCACATGGGTGAAATGCTTGCAAATGGCACAAAGACCATTTAAAAACACCATAATAGAGCCTCCAATTAAATATATAACCCAATTAAAAAAAAAAGTAAGAATAAAAAAATGCAACCATTGCTAAACAACAGAGTAAAAGAGGCAAAAGGCATCCTTTAAAAATTGGAAGTCAGATCCTAGTAGGGAAAATAGAAAGGAGCATAAACCCTGGCAATTCAAGTATAAGGCAAGGCAAGAAAGAATTTGAAGAGCAAATAGAAAAAGACAGAAAAACTAACCACAATTTTTTTTTAAGTACACCAGAAGCAGGAAGCCTGCCAAACAATCAGTGGGGTCACTGGACAGTGGAGGTATTAAAAGAGAACTCAAGGGGGTGGGGGGAGGCCATTGCAGAGAAGCTAAGTGAATTCTTTGCATTGGTCTTCATTGTAGAGGACATGGGGGAAATTCCTGCACCCAAGCCATTCTTTTTCAGTGACAAATCAAGAACTGTCCCAAAGTGAGGTGCCAGAGGAGGTGGGAACAAATTTTTAATTTAACAGTAATAAGTCACCAGGACCAGATAGTGTTCTGAAAGAACTCAAGTATGAAACTGCAGAACAACTAACTGTGCTATGTGACCTATCACTTAAAATAGACTCTGTAGCAGATGTCTGGAAGGTAGATAATGTAACGCTGATATTTTTAAAAAGACTCCTGGCAATTATAGGCTGGTAAGCCTAACCTCAGTACCAAGCAAATTGGTTGAAACTATAACTAAGAACAAAATTATCAGACACACAGATAAACACGATATGTTGGGGCAGACTCAACGCGGTTTCTGTAACGGGAAATCGTGCCTCATCTATCTATTAGAACGCTTTGAGGGTGTCAACAAATATGTGGACAAGGGTGATCCAATTGATATGGTGTTCTTGGACTTTCAGAAAGCCTTTAACAAGGTCCATCACCAAAGGCTCTTAAGCCAAGTAAACAGTCCTGGGATAAGAGGGAAGGTTCCCTCATGGTCAGTAACCATTTAAAAAGATAGGAAACAAAGGATAAGAATAAATGGTCAGTTTTCACAATGGAAAGAGGTAAATAGCAGGGTCCCCCACAGATCAGTAGTGGAACCTGTGCTATTCAATATATTCATAAATAATCAGGAAAAGGGGTGAACAGTGAGATGGCAAAATTTGCAAATTATATTAAATTACTCAAATTAGTTAAGTCCAAAGCTGACTGTGAAGAGTTACAAAGGGATCTCACTAAACTGGGTGACTGGGCAACAAAATGGCAGATTAAATTCAATGTTGATAAATGCAAAGTAATGTGCATTGGAAAAAATAATGCTAACTATACATACACAGTGATGAGGTCTAAATTAGCTTTTACCACTCAAGAAAGAGATTTTGGAGTCATTGTGGATAGTTTTCTGAAAACACTGTTCAAAGTGCAGCAGCAGTCAAAAAAACTAACGGAATATTAGGAACCATTAGGAAAGGGATAGATAATAAGACAGAAAATATAATAATGCCATTATTTAAATCCATGTTATACCCACCCCTTGAATACTGCATGTGGCTCCAGTTGCCCCATCTTAAAAAAAATATTAGAATTGGAAAAGGTACAGAGAGGTATGGCACAGCTTACAAAAGAGATGACTCAGTGAGGATATGGTAGAGGTCTATAAAAATCATGAATGGAGAAAGTAAATGCAGAAGTGTTATTTACTCCTTCAATAACACAAGAACTAGAGGTCACCCAATTCAATTAATAGGCAGCAGGTTTAAAGCAAACAAAAGGAAGTACTTTTTCACATAATGCATAGTTAACCTGTGTGACTTGTTTACAGGGGATGTTGTGAAGGCCAAAACTATAACAAAGCATTCAACAAAGAATTAGATACATTCCTGGACGATAGGTCCATCAATGCTATTAGCCAAGATGGTCAGGGACGCAACCCAATACTCGAGATGTCCATAAACCTCTGACTGCCAATAGCTGGGACTGGATGACAAGGGATTTTAAATTGCCCTGTTCTGTTCATTCCCTCTGAAGCATCTGGCACGGACATCTGTTGGAAGACAGGGCTAGGTGGACCATTGATCTGACCTAGTGTGGCCAATCTATTATTCAAGACAGTAAAAATATCCCAGGTTGGAGAATGCCTAGAATCTCCCTGCTCTGTCTGTTTGGATTTTTGAATGTGGTCATCATTAAATATTTTTAGAAGGCATATAGATGCCAGGCTACCAGATATATTTTTAGTACTGCAGAAGGGTGTTCATCAGTGCAGAGGAACCGGATATGCTAGGTAAATGATACAGACCCAAACTTTTTTGACCTTTAGTGCCAAATTAAAAAAAAAATAAATCTGATTTCTCAAGGACTTGACTTCCAGGTTTCTTTTATTTTTCATCCCAGGGAAGAGCCTTCTCTTCCCAATTTTACACCCTCCATAGTGAAAGTTCCATGTGATGATTTTACTCAGCAAAGAATAGCTGAATGGAGTCTCTTTTTGAGCCCCGGCATACTTTCTTCCGTATCAGCCACGTGGGTCACTGCAAAGCAACATGAGGTGCTCTATACTTGCTTGGAGACCAGTGACGGGGCAAGGAAATCAAATTCTATTCTTGCCCCTTCAATTACCAGACTTAATTACTATCTACCTCGCTCTAATCTCCTGGGTTTCTTTTTCCTTTCCTTTCTTTACTTCTTTACTGTCTACTCATCTCTCAAATTTCTGCTCCGTCACTTCATCACACACACTCAACTGCACAAATTTCCTTCCATCCCATCTTGCACACACACACTCCCCATCTCACTTGGAGATGAGTCACTTAAGCCATTCCCAATACTGGCCCAACTTCCTAAAATTAACAGTACAAATAGATGTCAGTCAATCTGGGTGTCTCAAACATCATGCTATTTCCCACTGGCTCTGTTCCCCCAGGATCCATCATGTCAGTGTGCTGTGAAAGAGATCACCATCTCTAATCTAGGTGGTAAAAGAGTTTATTCTATATCTCTAAGTTTTATTTCCTCATTCACTGACATGTACCACTCATTAGTCCATCAGGCACAGATCTTCAATCAGATCTGAGTAGAGGCTCAAACCAAGCAAAGCTATTGGTCTCATACATGATAAATAGTCTTTCTTCCTGAGGCTAATCAAGTTCTGAAAACAAAGATCATTTAGAGATTCACATGGCTGATAGAATGTAATCACTCTATCTCTCCAAACAATATATTACTGTAAACAACTTTTGCCCAATGTATCTATTGAACAGAATTTGGAAGAGAAGTTACACCAGACTGTAACAATGAGATTGCTTTATCTCATGATAATAGAGATTATAACGTGTCACCAGAGTAATTCTACTGCAATTGCTAGATATAGTATCACAGGGGAAACAAGTAAACAACACAACACATTTTCTGCATAAAATCATACTATCCATGCTAAATGACAAATCTGAGCTACTGAACCTCTGGGGTCCCTGGAATTCCTTCCCCCCTAAACAAACCATTAGAGAAATATAATCTGTTGTGGAAAAGTTTTGCATAGATGTACTGAATGTTCTATAGCTCTCTGTGTCCTATTAATTTCCCAATCAGCTGAGTTGACAAAGGGCCATAGTAATCTCATGACCATATTCTATCTTGCCACTGCAAAGACTGTTGGACAAAACAGAGGAAGTAAAGTCCACGGCCATCAAATCTTGTGAATACTGGGGATCTATTGAGAAAGGAAGTTCTGACCTCTACTATTCAGGTATTTATATAGGCCCTGTTACTGTGGAATCAGAGCACCTCCTTCATGAATATCTCTTCAACAAAGACAGCCTGGAGCTGTGTTGCCATTGTCCAGAAAGTGTTGCGCATTCAATTTCTGGAAAAAAAAAATCACGCTCTTTTAAGTTGTCACAAGTGGGGCAACCAAAACCTGAGATACTCTAACTAGTTATTTTTGAAAATTTAGGCCAAAGTTCTCACTCATCGATGTCAATGGGAGCTTTGCTTGAGTAAGGGCTTTGGCCCATTGGTTTTAAAACTGAAACAAGCCTAGGCTATTAGACAGCAGTGATTTTATGATGCCAGTCTTGATACTACATTGGCAAACAGTTGGAATTTATTCTCCTTTTCTGCAAAACAATTTTAATGAAAAATTGTCAGATTTTCTGGAGATGCAAATTATTTTCCACACCTTTTCCAAATACTCTTGTTTCCAGATTAAAATAAATACTTTGTGCTTCTACAAAAAGAACAGGAGTACTTGTGGCACCTTAGAGACTAAGGGCTTGGCTACACTTGGAAATGTGCAGTGCTGGGAGTTACAGCTGTGGTCGTACAGCTGTGTAGGAACAGCGCTGCAGTGTGGCCACACTGACAGCTACCAGCGCAGCAGTGTGGCCACATTTGCAGCATTTGCAACGCGTGGATTGTGCACTTGGTGGAGCTATCCACCAGCGTCATGCTGCAACGGCTCTCAAAAAGCGGGGGGTGGTGGAGTTGCGACAGGTGAGCGGGGGAGAACGGGAGTGATTTTGGAACGACAGTCCCCTGCCGTTGCAAAGCGGCCATTTCCCCACTCTCTCAACACCATCTTAAGCAAAAAGGCTCAGGACAGATAACAACTTCTCCCGACGACCTCGCGCCCTGGCCTCCCGCCGGCGTGTCTCTCGCGAACAAACATACAGCATGTTCCAGCCTCCCCTGCTTCGCAGTCCAGGAATGGAAGATAACACACGACAGTCATTGAAAAGGTCAATCATTTTAAAAGTTTTGACCCTTCCCCTACCCTGCTCTTATTCACTAAATGCAATTATGCACCCTAAATAGCCTCAACCACATAAGCAGCTGCCACACGGATCCCTCCACCGCCCTCAAACAACCCAGCTGTGAAATTCAAAGCATTCCGCCGCGGCGGCTCGTTGCTGAGTAAAGAGCAGACTGTTTTCGTTTTAAGCCTCTTTCACAATCTTCCGGTTTGTTGTAGACAAGAATTCTGGGATACCTCTTAATACCCTGGAGGCCAATAACAGCGCTGTTGGTGTCCACACCTGATGAGCAGCGCTGCATCACCCGCGCTGGAATCGCTACACCCCAATCAGACCAGGTGTTCAGACAGTGCTGCAGCCAGGGAGTTGCAACGCTGGCTGGGCTTTGTAAATGTGTACACAGAGTGAGTTGCAGTGCTGTAACCCCTTCACCAGCGCTGCAACTCTCCAGTGTAGCCAAGCCCTAACAAATTTATTTGAGCATAAGCTTTTGTGGGAAAGTGTCTCCCGCACAAGGATCTCAAGTTACTTTACAGATATTGGGCTGTACCTTGAAAAAGAGGAACTGAAGCACAGAAAGGCTGAGGAAAAGAATCCTCAGTTCCAACAGGTGGCTCAGGATCTTTACCATGTGGAAAGTAGAGTAATGGACACACAATGAGGCATTAGTTTGGTAGGAAAATTTGCTGTTCATGCCCATGTCTGCCCCTGCTGTTGTGGTGCAGAGACAGTCCATGGTATGCAGAGTGCACAGAGCCCCAGGCATAAGATGTCTACTGTCTGGCCTTCTAGCATAAGCAGATATAAATGTAGCATTTCTAATGCGATGTTAGGTGGGTGCACAAACAAGTATTTGCCCCAAGAACTTCATTTGTACATACATTCCTTTGAAAGGCTCCCAAACAGAAGTTGTAAGTGAATATCTGAAGGCAGAATTTGGCCCTATGTTAGTAATTGGTTTAGTCAGAATTATTGGTTACATTGAACAATGCATTAATGAAAGCTTTCCTCTTTTTTGGCTTTACTGTTAAAACAGTTTTAGGAATAGTCTTGTCTAATAAAATTTTTGCTGGGAAATAGTTTCAACTTTTGACTTTACAAATCATAATTTTATTAACAGGTTCATCATAAATGACAACTGAAATAGGTTCACTCTACCTTTTATGATTATTCCCATGTTCTGTTTTATAGAGATGCCTTTTCTTATTTAAAACATTTTCTTCTGATCCTTTGATGGAAGTGTGTTACAAAATGTTTGCTGGCATCTTTCCTGAGTCCAAATACATTCTAAATTCAAAGCTTCTGTGATTCAAAACACAATATTTGATCATAAAAAGCTTTGGAATTAAGATTATTTCATGTCATTTTGTAAATGCTTTTTTAAAACCAAGATTAAAACTATAACGAAAAATACATCCATTACCATTGACTAAAGTAGAAACAAAATTCAATTTGAGTCTGTAACTTGAAGTTCCTGAAGTGAAGAACAGTGACTCTTTCACAGTGATACAGAAAAGGAACAACAATGTGTTTGTGCCCTTGTTTATTTTTTTATTTATTTTTATTTTGCTTCTTTATGTTGTATGAAAAAGGCAGGAAAGGACTTGAAAAATGTTTAGGTATTTATTATTTTTGTTGTCTTTAATTTCAGAAATTAAGTTCCTGTCAATTCTGTCAAACTCTAAATTTACATACCATTTCTGGTATAACTAACTGCTTCAGTGCCATGGGGGATTGCACCAATTTAAATTATTTTCTCTATCAATTTAGTTAAATTGGTGCAAGCCCCATTATGGTCAACATAAGAAATAGTATTATGACGACACTAGAGATATCATCATGCAAGTGAAACCTGATAAACTGAGAAGGGAAATTATTTTGATTTAGAACTACTTAAAAAGTTTTGGTTTTGTTTGGTTTTGTCACCACCTATTTATCTCAAAAACCAGATTAAAAAATTGCCAGAAAAGCTTTCTTTGTTAAAATGTTCAGTCCTTCCTAGCCCATTCATTTATGGATGGATAAAGCTCCTAATACTCATCTGAAACTTCTCACTAATGTCGCTTGCAAAACCAGGGAGCAGCACACTTTGAATTCCCAATATTTCCAAGGTAAAGGAGAAGCAGAAAAAAACCCTATTTTTTTCTTGTTGCAAGTCATCTTAAAAAAAAGAGAAAAAAGGGGGGTATTTACTGTAAGCTTTTATCATAAAATATATACCTACCAGCTATCAAGTAAATAGCTGTTGGTAAAATCCTGAAAATCTTTTTTGAGTGAAAACTTTCACTAAATGAGAGTTTGGTTGAATAAACTGAGTTGGGATATCAAGATCTGTCTCATTAACAACAGTTTTAGTTTTATTGTTCCTTTCAACCAAAGATCTCAAAGCACTTTGCAAATGTTAAACATCAAAACCACCCATATTACATATTATCTCTGTTTTTCAGATTGCAAATTGAGGCACAAAGAAATAAAGGCCTAAATTTTCAAAAGTGGTCTCTGATTTTGGAAATGTCAAATGCCTAGTAACTGATTTTGAGAAATAGGGAGCAACTACAACTCCAGAAAAAGTCACTGGGAACTGTGAGTGTTCACTTAGAACCTTTAAAGGTCATGTCCTAGGTGAATTAAGTTGAGCAACCAAAAACTGAGTTACCCAAAATCAGTAGAAACGTCAGGAAAAAAAATAGGGATAAATTAACTTGGGTTAGGTCACTCTATTAATTAGTGTTGAGGGGAAGATAAAAACCAGATCCCATTTTTCTCACCCCTTTGCTCCATCCATTAGACAACCTTTGTCCCAATCTGCTCTTTTCTTTTTTTACTTTTTTTCCCCAAGGATCAACTGGAATGAACTGGAATTTCAGCCAAACAATTACAGTCTAATAAAGTTATAAGCAACTGAAAATTAGGTCTTATAATGGGAAGTGTTGGACAACCTTAATAAGTGGTCCTACCAACCCCAACCATAATATATAAAAACATCTCTTTTTATGCCATCTGATTATAATTGCCACACACGACAGAATAGCTGGATCTCCAGGCATGAAGGATACTCAATAATTGTGTTGGAAAAAAAATCTCAAACACATTCAACACAATTTAAAAAAAAAATGTTTCCTAAATAGAACAATATTTGTTTTAGTTGCCATGGCATTTAATGGCAACATGTAAATTCATTTTAAAGAGTTTTTGGCTCTAGTGTATTTTCTGTTGCTCTCTTAAACAGAAAAGCATATTTTATAATATAAAAAGGATAAAGTAACACTGAATATACTATTTTTTCTTTTTATTATAGGAAATATTTTAATTTAAAAGCTAGCTCTGACTATAAAGTTTCCTCCAAATTCCTTATAGTCAATTAATTCAAAGAAAAATGGCTTCAAACCTTGATTAGAGAAGTCAGAAACATATTGGGTTGATAAACAAAGACTGGGACACTAAAATTCTTACCATATCAAGTCAGTTTTGCATTTGCTAAATCTGAGTAGCACTGCATTCTTCTATTGCCAGCACTGAGATCAAGAGTACTTTGTATTCTAGGTGTGCATGGCAACGCTTTTGTGTTGAGGTGAGCCAAAAAAGAAGTAGCAATTAAAAAGCTCATTTTAAATTACAACTGACAACTTTAATGGAAACGTGTGCTGTACAGTCTCATGAATATTCAAAGACAATACATACCTCTGCATAACATAACTGGTTTAAGCATTAAGGATTACATTTTCTCCTTCATTTTTGCAGCAGGGAGGCATCTAGAATTTGAGTGAAGGTCTCTTAAACAATCTCATTAGGACAGTTTTAGAGCAGGGGTGGGCAAACTATGGCCCATGGGCCACATCCGGCCCGCCAGCCAATTTAATCTAGTCCTCAAGCTCCTGCTGGGGAGCAGGGTCTGGGGTCTCCTGGCAAATGGGAGCGCAGAGCCCCTTGGCTGCCCCTAAACATAGAAGCCGGAGGGGGAACATGCCGCTGCTTCCAGGAGCTGCTTCAGGTAAGTGCCACACAGAGCCTGAACCCCTGACCCTCTCTCACACCCCAACCCCCTGCCCCAGCCCTGATCCCCCTCCCACCCTCTGAACCCCTCGATCCCAGCCTGGAGCACCCTCCTGCAACCTAAACCCGTCATTCCCAGCCCAACCCCAGAGCATGCACCCCCAGCCAGAGCCCTCATCCCCCCACCCATGCACCGGATCCCCCTCCCACCCTCCGAACCCCTTGGTCCCAGCCTGGAGCACCTTCCTACAACACAAATCCCTCATTCCCAGCCCAGAGACTGCACCCCCAGTCAGAGCCCTCACACCCTTGTACACCCAACCCTAATTTTGTGATCATTCATGGCCCGCCATACAATTTCCATAATCAGATGTGGCCCTTGGGCCAAAAAGTTTGCTCACCTCTGCTTTAGAGGGCCAAAGTCATCCTTCATTCATACTCACACAGCCTCACCAAACCAAATTCACCACAGACATCAGCTGTTGCAAAACCATTTGTAGTCAGTAGAGTTGTGCACACTCACACCAGCAGCAACTTTGTCTCAGTTACTTCAGTGAGGTTACATGGACATAACTGAGGGCAGAATTTGGTTCATAAGGTTTTAATATTCCTTAGGCAGTGAATGGAAGGTTTGTATTTTCAAAGTGGTAGTGAGGGTGTTATGCAAAGGTGTTGTCACAAATTGTTGAATTGTCTTTATAAATGTCTGTGCAATACTTTGAAAATTTATCCATTAGCATTAATGTTTCAGAGCACAAATGCAACAGGAAACACTGGAATTGTGTGTTGCAGGGCCTGGTGAGAATATAGTTCAATGCTAATATGTTCAGACAGTTTGGCTGTTTTCTTCACTGTGCTGCAATGTACAACTATTCTTGAGGGTGTAAAACAGCTGACCCATTAAACAATTTCAGAATATGCAAAAATATTAGTTACAACATGTAATTTAAACTATTTAAAAAACAACAACTTTTGCTACCATGGATTTAAGACTCTTGATAGGATATTTTTTTCCAGTAGAAATGGTCCTTGCAAGCACTTAGGGTTAAATTTATCATACTCACTCACTCTTTCAGGCAGAACATTTAGCAGGTATTTATTTAATGAGACAGGACAGATTGCTAATCATACAATGATTTTGTTTGGTGGCACTAGAAAAATAGCATCTGGCTGTTTCCTGGCAAATTCTCAACCCATTCCTGCATTCCTTATATATCCCAATCTCAACAGGTATCAGCAGACGTTTTCAATGCAGATGAAGTGCAGAAGTAATTAATACTAAGGGACAAATTAATAGGAGCTGTACTTAGACAACTAATGGCAAAATTTGGCTCTGGACCATTAGTTACTTGAGTCAAAGTCCTCCTCACCTGGCCCAATTAAATTAACTAGTTCCTCACAACATCTAGTTCAGATTTCAAGGGCTAAATTCTGTCCTTTAATGAATATAAGCCACTCCCACTGCTGCAACAGAAGCCATTCATATGAGTGCATCTGAAAGCAGAAACTGTCTCCAAATACTTTTGTTTTACTAGTGCTCCATAATAATCTATCGCAGTTGTAGTCTTAGCAACAGATTTCTCATCCTATAATTAATTTACTTACAATAAGTAAAAAACAATAACTCCTCTACCTTTATATAAGAGAGAAGCTACGTTATAACTGCTAACAAACAGCCTGTATTCTTAAGAAAACAAAAAGAAGATATTAAAACTCTAGCTGATGCCACTGGATGTAGTATGTATAAGTTGTAGGATCAGACCCCAAATGAAACATCGCCATAGCCCAGCCCAAGAAATGAGCAAAGGTAAGGTTGAAAAGTAATAAAAATATAAAATAAACTGATATTTCCATTACCTAACAGTGGAGTCTGAAGTCTGGAACTGCCATGGTCAGGATAATGCCCAGTATTGTAGGTGAAGAAGGGATAATGAAATGGCAATGGGCTTTTGGATTGAACACAGTAAGCAGGACCCTCCTGTTATAAGAGAAAAAAAATCTTAATAGCAAACCTGAAGGTTTTTCAAAAAGTAGGATGTTGCCTAGCTGTATTTGGAGGCACTAAAAATGATCAAGCAACATGCATCGTTCTCTCCAAAAGTAAGATAATGACAGGTATTGTACCTATTTAAAAACATACTGAAAAAGCTCGTGCTTTATGCAGTGTAACTATAGCCATGTCAGTCCCAGAATATTAGAAGAGACAAGGTGGGTGAGGTAATAACTTTTATTGAACCAGCTTCTGTTGGTGAGAGAGAGACAAGCTTTCGAGCCTCTTAGAGCTCAAAAGTTTGTCTCTCTGACCAACAGAAGTTGGTCCAATAAAAGATATTACCTTACCCACCTTGTCTCTCTAAAATCTTGTTCTGTTATTTTGAGCTAAATTAACCTCCATACAAACCCATAGAAAGCCCCTAAGCACCACTTAAGCCCTTTATACAGGATTTAAGAAGTTGGGTATGTGTGTGGAGGGGAAAGCAGGTCCTCTGCACTAGCATGAATTCTATAAGTTACAAATGTATTATTATTAAAAGTTAACAAGCAAAAAACAGAAAAAAAATCAAGTACTTATGATCTGATCCAGAAAAATGATATTCATGTACCCTGGGTCTCACATGTTCCCATACGGGCTCTGTGATAGTTCAGATCAATCTATTCAGATGAATGGACAGTACTCTGCTGCTGTAGCTCCCAAAGAGAAGGATTCCAGCCCTACAACAGGGGATTGTAGGGAAACCTACTGGAACAGCACTCTGCTTCTTGGCAGCTTGCAGCTCCCAATTTGCTTTACTGAGCTCTCTTCCCAAACTTGGACCCTTAATGGAGTTTCTACTCCCTTAGCCCTGGTCTACACTACGAGTTTTAGTTGAATTTAGCAGCGTTAGATCGATTTAACCCTGCATCTGTCCACACGACGAAGCCATTTTTGTCTACTTAAAGGGCTCTTAAAATAGATTTCTGTACTCCTCCATGATAAGGGGATTAGTGCTGAAATCGACATTGACGGGTCGAATTTGGGATAGTGTGGATGCAGTTCGACGGTATTGGCCTCCAGGAGCTATCCCAGAATGCTCCATTGTGACCACTCTGGACAGCGCTTTCAACTCAGATGCACTAGCCAAGTACACAGCAGAAGCCCCGGGAACTTTTGAAATTTATTTCCTGTTTGGCCAGCATAGTGAGCTCATCAGCACAGGTGACCATGCAATCCCAGGATCTCAAAAGAGCTCCAGCATGGACCGAACAGGAGGTACTGGATCTGATCGCTGTATGGGGAGACAAATCCATGCTATCAGAACTCCGTTCCAAAAGACGAAATGCCAAAATATTTCAAAAAAATCTCCAAGGGCATGATGGACAGAGCCTACAACAGGGACCCACAGCAGAGTCACATGAAAATTAAGGTGCTAAGGCAAGCCTACCAACAAACCACAGAGGCAAACAGCTGCTCTGGGTTAAAGCCCCAGACATGTCGCTTCTATTATGAGGTGCATGCAATTCTAGGGGGGCCCTACCACTACCATCCCTGTGCGTGGACACCTGCAAGGGGGGAGTCTCATGCAACAGGGATGAGGATTTGGGGGATGAGGAAGATGAGGAGATGGAGGAGGATGAGGATAGCGCACAGCACACAAGCGGAGAAACCATTCTCCCCAACAGCCAGGAACTGTATCACCCTGGAGCCAATAAACCTCCCAAACCTCCCCAGGTGGGATCACGGACCATGAAGCTGGAGAAGACACCTCTGGTGAGTGTACCTTTGTAAACATAATGCACGGTTTAAAAGCAAGCGTGTTTAATGATTAATTTGCCCTGAAGACTTGAGATGGATTTACGGCCAGTACAGCCACTCTTTTTAAATGGCCAGCCCAACAGGTGCTTGGTATGGGAAAGGAGGGCACTGCTGTTTGAAACCATTCCCGCATGTTATCAAGGTTGAAGAAGCTGAAAGACTGTGGCTCACTATGGCTGCCTGCAAGCCGAATTCTGTTGCCTGGCCCTGCATATGCGATCTCTCACACCAAACTGGCAGGCCCTCAATATAAGAGGCAAAATGCGACCTTGTACCGAAAGCACATGTGCTATGTAATGTTAACAGCTTGGTTCACCATGAAAGAGTCTACCCATTGTTCTCTAAAATGTGTCTTTTTAAATACTACTCTCTTTTTTATCTCCTGCATCTGCAAATGTTTCAATGCTCCCTCTATCATCTCCATCCCAGAGGCTAGCGCAAATAAGGAGGAGGAAAAAAAATGCACTCGCGATTAAATGTTCTCTGAGCTCATGCAGTCCTCCCGCACTGAAAGAGCTCAGCAGAATGCGCGGAGGCAAACAGTGTCAGAGTCCAGGAAGCAGAAAATGAATGCGACGACAGGAGGGACGAACGAGATGAGAGGTGGTGTGAGCAAGATAAGAGATGGTGGCAGTGTGATGAGAAGAGGCAGGAGCAATGCTGAGGCTACTGGGGGATCAAACTGATATGCTCCAGTGTATGGCTGAGCTGCAGGAAAGGCAGCAGGAGCACAGACCGCCACTGCTGCGCCTGTATAACCGCCTGCTCTCCTCCTCAAGTTCCATAGCCTCCTCACCCAGACGCCCAAGAACATGGGGGGGGGGGCACGCTCTGGGCACCCAACCACTCCACCCCAGAGGACTTCCCAAGCTTGATGAGCCAGGGGAGCAAGAGGTGGGCTGGGATCCCCCAGGATCACCACTGGCATTTCAACATTGCCAATGGCAATCCACTGGTTGGGAAAAAGTCTCTGCTTGTAACTTTCTGAACAGTCCTGTGTTCTTAAATATGCACGCGTCATACACCTTCCCTGACCAGCTAAGACTGATGTTAATGAACCATCCCCAGTGATCTACCAGTGCTTGCATAACAACAATAGAAAAGTAGCCCTATTTGCTGATGTACTCTGGGGCAAAGTGGGCTGCAGCCAAAATAAGGATACGCATGCCATCTATTGCTCCACTGCAGTTCAGGATCCCCACTGCTGCAGATCCATCCATTATGTCCTGCCCATTGCCAAGAGCCATAGTCCTGCACAGCAGAAGACTATTAATGGCTCTGCACTCTTGCATGACAACAGCCTCCACAGTGGATTTTCCAGCTCCAAAATGATTTGCCATGGACAGTTAGCAAGCCACCATTGCAAGTTTACACAGTGTGATTGCCACTTGTTTCTCCACGGTCAGTGCAGCTCTCATTCTGGTGTCTCAAGGCTGGAGGGTGGGCGTGAGCTCAGCACACAGATCCAGGAACATGGCCTTTTGCATCTGAATGTGCTGCAGTCATTGCTCATCTTCCCAACCCCACATTACATTACAATCCCACCAGTCAGTGCTTGTTTCTCAGGCCCAGAGGCGGTGCTCCATTATCTGCAGCTGCTCTGTGAATACCAAAAACAACCTTGAATTGGTTTTTGCTACATCCCACAGCAATCAGTCCTGCATGAAATTGTCATATTCCCCGCTGATGAGGTTCTTCTTGCTGCTCTGTAAATACCAAAGGATTGTGCGCCTCGTGCTTGTAACACTAATGCAGAACTGTGCACATTCCAACCTTCTGTCAGAGATTGTGGACAGTGAGAAGGACCATATGCAGGTTCATGGGATTTTTTTTTAAGGTGTGAAAATTATGGGATATGAATGACATTATTGGATGGAGAAGTTGCATGATGGGAACTTGAGTCCTAGCTTCCAGTCACCCTTGCGTGGCTCGTTTCTGTTCCACCTTGCATTGTCAAAACTTGGCAAAAGATAACAAGCTGGATGGTGGTGAGTTGCACACTTGGATAACTTCCCATAGTGCACCACACAATGCATTGAAGAAAGCACTCCTGGTGAGTGCATGCAGCACTGATGCAAAAAGTCAAATATGCATCTGTATGAGCAGTATACTAAGTGTGGCAGCTTATATGCTAATGTAACTTTTGTCAGCCAAAGTCTGTAGCATAGACATGGCCTAACTTATTTCAGACCATTAGTTTCAAACCCATTCTCTGCTCTCTTTTCAGTTTGCTTCTTCCAGGAACCACATACTGGGTCAGCATCTAGTTGCATGCTGAGAAATCCACGTTGATGAGTGCCATTTATTAAACATGGAAGAGATACATGCTAAATCCAAAGGTCAGTCTGAGGGGATGTGTAAGCTGGCCAGCTTCCCCTGTGGTTGGACACTGGAGAACACCAAAGGAAATTTTTTAACATTTATCAAAAATTGATTATTATGAGGGACATCAAATTCTAGTTCATCCAAGAGTTCTGTCTGATCAAAATCCAGCCCTATTATCCAATATTTAAGAATTAGGCTATTTGCAAGACAGTGGTCAAGTCCCCCCTACACAAAAGAACTGCGGGTTCAGAAGGAAAGCATTCAAGAAATCCATGCAAAGTGTGAAGAAGATTACTTTTGTTTTCATGCCCATATAACTTGTCCCACATCAAGTAGTAATGAAGTTTCATGTTATTTTCTCAATTTAATCATTTCTCTGCCATTACTGGGGCCCGGGCACTGGGCCTCCTCAATCCATCCTATTCTGTCCCTACAACACATAACTGTCTGTTCTCCTGTGGGCTGTAATACTTTGGTCTAATTTCGGGTTGTTGGGTTTAGTGTGAAGGTGCTGGGAGGTGTTGGTGGCCTGCAATATGCAGAAGGTCAGATTAGATATCTGGTGGTATATTCCGGCCTTAAACTCTATGACTCTAGAGGTAGCCAACAAATACTAGGGAAGTTCACAGTTTACTACATAACAGACTTGGTACTTAATGATACTAATTACAGAATATCTCTAAATTACAGACATGAGTAATAGGTGCCATGAGTATCTACTTTTTAATCCATATAATTTTAAAACTCCCATTCTGAGAAAATATATACACATTAGGTTGGGTTCAGGCTTGCCTTATATCAATTTTGCTAAGTGCTCCAAATGTACATATATAGATTTGTTACAGTTACTACTAGATACTGAATGTGTTATAATAATTGGGTCCTAATGGTGAGCTCAACTATAAAAAGCAAGTGGAAGTTCATAAAATATCACAATAACCTCTAGGAACAAATGTTTTTGGGAAAAGGCTCAAAAAGAGGGACAGACAGGCTGATTAGTCTAATCAAAAAGGCCTAACGATATAATTCAAGGACTGTGTTAAGATCATTCTTGGTAAACAACAAAAGCGCGAAACCAGAATACAAGAAACCAAAATTGGTGTGTTGGAAATCAGGCCTCATTGGTGGACAAAATAATGAGGGGATGGGTTATTCCACCCTCCACTCTTTTTTCGGGTCCTTATAAAAAAATACTTTGGGGAGAAAAACTGGCTACTGAGCAAACATCACCATCATGGCTGCCATGCCACCCGCTCAACCCAGTCTCCTTAGATTCCAGACCTTCTTCATCCTAATCCTAAGAGAAGTTCTGATCAGACTGGGCCAGAGAGAGGGACCCAGATGACATCATCACCTCTACAAGCTCTGGATGAATCCGAACCACTACCTGGGGTGTGAGACTTTGTCTCTCTCTCTTTCTCTCTCTCTCATACACACTCACACACACACACTCCTCCCTTTGTGTGTTCTTTTCCTTCCCGACCTTATTTCTTCTCTTTCCAATCACATAACTTTTTCTTTCTGTCTCGTAAAAGTCTGGCCTAGTCAGCAAAGGATATATCTAACCTAGCAGAGTTACAATGCTGCTCAGAGAGCGCTGAAGGGAAATGGTAGTTGTGTGTTCACACTCTCAGCTGCCTGTGCAATAGTGTGTTCACACTTGTGGCACTTGCCAGAGGTCTTTGGAGCGGTACACTCTGGGCAGCTATCTCACAGAGCATCTCTTCCTCTTCTGCTGTTATGCGTTGTGGGAAGGCGGAGGGGGTTGCGGGGCATCCTGGGTCCTGTCCCAATGCCTCATGATGCATTGCTTTGCATCCCAGCAATCCCTCTGCTTCTGTCCGCATTTGGCGCCATCTTTCAACGGTTTGTGTACTGTGCACTCTGCAGGTCTGCAGGAATGGATCCCACACTGTTGACCAATATGCTGCTTGCTCTCACCAACATGTCACGAGTGGCAGTGGAGTTATTCCTTAAACTACAAAGGCAAGAAGAGTGTGACATTGATCTCACCATGCATAGTTGCTACGACACGAGATTGCTTGTAGCATTCACGAAGGTGCTGACCACAATGGAATGCCACTTTGGGGGTTGGGAAACCAGCACTGAATGGTGGGACCACATTGTCATGCACGTCTGGGATGATGAGCAGTGGCTGGAGAACTTTCGGACGAGGAAAGCCACATTCATGGGACTGTGTGATGAGCTCACCCCAGCCCTGTGGTGCAAAGACACGAGAATGAAAGCTGCCCTGTCACTGAAGGAGCTCATGGCGATTGCACTGTGGAAGCTGGCTACTCCAGACTGCTACTGATTAGTCACTAACCAGTTCAGAGTGGGAAAGTAGACCACTGGACTTGTGTTGACAGAAGTATGCAGGGCCATTAATTGCATTCTGCTTTGAAAGACCATGACTCTGAGCAACATGCGTGACACTGTGGATGGCTTTGCACAAATGGGCCTCCCTAACTGCAGACAGGGGATAGATGGCACGCATATTCCAATTTTGGCACCAGACCACCTAGCCACTATGTACATTAATCAGAAGGGGTATTTCTTAATGGTTCTCCAGGCACTTGTGGGTCACTGTGGACATTTCACGGACATTAACACAGGCTGGTCCAGAAAGGTGCATGATGTACGCATCTTTGGGAACACTGGCCTGTTCAGGAAGCTGCAAGCAGGGACTTTCTTCCCAGAGCAGAAGATCACCATAGGGGAAGTCGAAATGCCTGTTTAAAGGCCCGCTGGCACTGCCTATATGGAGGCTGGACCTGGCCGATGATAATATTCCTATGCTTATAGCCATGTGCTGTACGCTCCATAATATCTGTAAAGGGAAGGATGAAAGTTTCATTCAGGGCTGGACCGCTGAGGCTAAGTGTCTGGAGGCTGAATTTGAACAGCCAGAGACCAGGGCTATTAGAGGGGCATAGTGTGGGGCCAGAAGGATCAGGGATGCCTTGAGGCAGCAATTTGAAGCTGAAAGCCACTGTTTGTTGCAATGCTCGGGAGTGCAGTGGTTGTAATGCTAGGAGGTGATTGTGATTGGTGCAGACGAAGCACTATGAAGATGTAAGAAAGTCGCCTGTTGCTTTGCAGGGCTCTGTTTGCTTTCAATTAATGGAATAAAGATTGCTTTCAAACCAACACAATTATTTTGTTAAAAAACAACAACTGGAGGAGAGAGACAAACAAAAACCACATTAGCACTGTGGAGCATGGGAGAAGGGAAAAGGTGGGGTCCCAGGTCAGTTAAAGATTTGTGTATGTCCAGACATCATATCCAACCTTCTCCTTTGGAATACTGTGCAGCGGGTACACAAGCCTTCTTTCTGCAACCCTCTTGCCCCCAACAACTCGCTTTAGCTAGTCCCAAAAATCAAAGCCACTTACCAGGGGCCTCCTCTCCTGTTTGCACTTTGCCAAGATCTGACATCTATGACTGGCTAGCCTTCTCTGGGGTAGAGAAGAGCTCCTGGCTGCATGCATCTCTGATCTCCAAGTGGTCTTCTGCCTCTGGGTCCCCCCACCTCCACATCCTCCTCCAAGATTTCCTCCTCCTGGCTCTGTCCACTCTCAACTGGCACATGAGCCATCAAGGTATACAAGGTGGTCTTTGCAGTGGAGGTGGTATTGCCGCCGAGTATTGCGTCCAGCTCTTTGTAGAACTGGTAGCTTGTGGGCACAGCACTGGAGCAGCGATTTGCCTCCAGCGCCTTGTGGTAGGCGTTCCCAGGGCCGCCCAGAGGATTCAGGGGGCCTGGGAAAAAGCAATTTCGGGGGCCCCTTCCATTAAAAAAAAGTTGCAATATGATAGAATACTATATTCTTGTGGGGCCTCGCCTGGAGCCTGGGGCAAATTGCCCCACTTGCCCCACCCTCTCTGGGCAGCCCTGGGCATTCCACAGTGCCTTCACTTTGACACTTGCACTGAAGTGTGTCCCGGTCATGGCCCCTTTGTGTTATGCATCATGAAATCTGTCCATAGGTATCATCATTCCTACAGCTGGAGCACAGCAGGGACTGGACAGCCTTCTCTCCCCAAATGCTGATGAGGTCCAGTAGCTCGGCATTGCTCCAAGCAGGGATCACATGGTGCGTGGAGCAGGCATGGCCACCTGGAAAGATGTGCTGAGACCACTGCAGGCATCACCAAGCAAACAGGAAGGGGACTTTCAAAATTCCCAAGGACTGTATGGGATGGGGATGACGGTTGATCACCTGATGTCAGGGCAGTAGAGAGGCGAGAACAGGCATTGTGGTACGCCTCTTGGAAGCCAATCATAGTGCGGTAATTGTCCAGGGTGTCTACACTGGCACCACAGCGCTATAACCCCAGCACAGTAAGCTCTACACCTCTCATTGGGGTGGTTTTTTTACAGCGCTGCAACTGTGCAGTTTCTGCGCACAAAGTGGCTTGGGTATACCTCAGGAGTTACAACGCAGAAAGCTGCTTTACTGTGTAGAAACTTGCCAGTGTAGACAAGGCCTATGACTGTATATTTGGTAAGCCTGTAACCAGAGAAGCAGTTCATTGCAATACCCTAACCAGCCACTGGTACAAGTTTGCCAGGTCTTGGCATGGCTGATAAGACTGTTTGCTGTGCCTGTGTTTTTTGAGCAGTGAGGTTGCAAATGAAGGTCAACATCAGACAGAGAAGCTGCATTTTTTGTCTTTACTGTTCTTTTCCTCTTCCCTCTTGCATGTGTGTTTGACTTGTTTTGGTCTTCTAGGAAACAGGAATGGACTTTAACAACGACTCCAGCCCATCTGAACTAGCTTCTTTTCTCTCCCGAAAAAGGACAATTACGATATTTAACATCACCTAAAAGAGTGTCAGATAAGGGGGTTTTCCTTCTAAAAACTCTCTCCAGCTAAAGGGAAGGGGAGCAAGCGGCGATGCTAAAATGAAATCCTTACTTAATACATTTCAAATGCTTTAACTATTTTTCCTTCTTTTCTGTAAAAGCAGCAGAGAATCCTGTGGCACCTTATAGACTAACAGACGTTTTGGAGCGTGAGCTTTCGTGGGTGAATACCCACTTCATCAGATGAATGTAGTGGAAATTTCCAGGGGCAGGTATATATATGCTAGCAAGCAAGCTAGAAGATACGAGTTAGTTCAATCAGGGAGGATGAGGCCTGTTCTAGCAGTAGAGGTGTGAAAACCAAGGGAGGAGAAACTGGTTCTGTAACTGCAAGCCATTCACAGTCTTTGTTTTAGTCCAGAGCTGATGGTGTCAAATTTGCAGATGAACTGAAGCTCAGCAGTTTCTCTTTGAAGTCTGGTCCTGAAGTTTTTTTTGCTGCAGGATGGCCACCTTAAGGTCTGCTATAGTGTGGCCAGGAGGTTGAAGTGCTCTCCTACAGTTTAGTAATTGCCATTCCTAATATCTGATTTGTGTCCATTTACTTTTCCATAGTGACTGTCCAGTTTGGCCGATGTACATAGCAGAGGGCATTGCTGGCATATGATGCGTATATTACATGGTGGACGTGCAGGTGAATGAACCAGTGATGGTATGGCTGATCTGGTTAGGTCCTGTGATGGTGTCGCTGGTAGATTATGTGGCAGAATTGGCATTGAGGTTGGGCATGATTGGTTCTGAGCTAGAGTTACTATGGTACGGTGTGCAGTTGCTGGTGAGAAGTACGTTTCAGGTTGGCAGGTTGTCTGTGGGCAGTTGGCCTGCCACTCAACCGTGAAAAGTGTGGGATCATTGTCCAGGATGGGGTTGTAGATCCCTGATGATGTCGTGAGGGTTTAGCGGGGCTGTATGTGATGGCCATGGAGGCCTGTTGTTCTTTTTAGGGTTTGTTGTAGCAGTAGGAGGCTTCTTGGTAACACTCTGGCCTGTATCTGTTTCCTAAGTTTCGTCGTGGGTATTGCAGTTTTGAGAATGCTTGGTTGAGATTTTGTAGGTGTTGGTCTCTGTCTGAGGGGTTAGAGCAGATGCGGTTGTACCTCAGTGCTTGACTGTAGACAATGGATCGTGTGATGTGCCCGGGATGGAAGCTGGAGGCATGAAGGTAGGCACAGGATTCTCTGCTGCTTTTACAGATCCAGACTAACACGGCTACCCCTCTGATACTTCCTTCTTTTCTGTATCTTTAATACAAGGTTAAAAGGATTTTTAATGGTGTGTTTGCCATGGTGCTAAGCAGGCTAAGGTTTTCATATACTAAACACTGAACCTTGTTTAATACTGGACAGCTAAGGTCATGATTCTTTGGACCCATATATTCTATCTAAATAAATACAACAGAGAATACTATAGCACCTACAAGATCAATTTTATCAGGAGGCTAATCAGTAGATTGAACTTTGAATAGAAGTATTTTTGTTCAGTACTTGGCAACTTTAAGAACACAGATTGCCAACTCTGATGCATTCTTATTATCATCTCTCTCAACTGTACTTCATCGAAAGGTACCTTACTCAAATTTATCTTTGTTCTTTAATGTATCTGTGTGCTGCAGACTTTGGACACCACATTTCAGCTAAACAGCACATGTTGGGATATAATTTGGGACTCTGAAGGGGTCTTTGAAGAATCATCGTTAGTGGTCAGTAAGAGAGACACAGTAGAGGATGATGAAAGTCACTACACACTTGCCCAGTACTTTGCATACTGCTCCCAGATAAATAAAGCTAGTCCTGACTTTCTCTGACTTACTTTCATCTAATATGTTGCTCAATGGAAGAAATAACATGAAGGGTTGTAGCAAATCCTACAGAGCTGACAATTCTACATCAAGCGTTTCATCATAGTTTCTAGTATAACTATTAGGATTTGCATGTTTAATTCCTCATGCATAATGAAAATTCTTCCTAATTCTCCCATGAGAAATAGGATTTACTGCCCTTCTCAGAAGCAGCTGGAAGCTCCACCTACCCAAACCCACAGACCTTGAGGCATTCACAACTTTCACCCACCTTCCTCCCTCTCACCTTTTTGTAGCATGGTTACAGTGTTCCATGGGGCAGACAGGGAACCCACACAGGTTACTTTAAAAATGTATGCAGTGACTTGCAATACTTTGTTCCATTAAAAAAAAATGGAGATATACCTATCTCCTAGAACTGGAAGGGACCTTGAAAGGTCATTGAGTCTAGCCCCCTGCCTTCACTAGCAGGACCAAGTACTGATTTTTGCCCTAGATCCCTAAGTGACCCCCTCAAGGACTGAACTCATAACCCTGAGTTTAGCAGGCCAATACTCAAACCACTGAGCTATCCTTCCCCCTTCCGTGGAGGAAGGGGAATTGTGGAGAATGGCTGACATCTCCATACCCTCCTTACCAATACAAATCCTGAAAAGGGGTTTCCATTAAATCAAGAAAGAGAAGAATGCTACATTCTCTTCCATGTGTCCTCCCCAGCTAGGGTCTGTGGGTTTAGGCTGCCTTTTGCTTACCAGAGTGGAGCATAGGGCACCTAAAACTATATAAGGGAGTTCTGTCCTAATTCATTGACCGCCTTAATCTCCTCAGTCCAACAAGTTTCCTGTCCCAGAAAGGACTGGCAATGAGCTGTGTCAATTCTTAAATAATTTTGAGAATTTTATTGCCATAGCAACTGTGTGTAGGCATTTAAACATAGCAACAGACTTTTTATAGAACTTTCTTGGTTGTCAAAGTCACATATTCTTTTATTTTCTTAGCAGACGCTCACAAGATAAATATAAAAAGATGATAGTGCAGTATTTAACCTACAGGAGGGAAAAACCTCTTGTAACTGCATGAAATACTTTTGTAACCTTTGAATCATATAAACTGGCAGTGCACGTTGTGAATTTCTGTAAATTTTTATGGATCATTGGAGCAGAAGTTAAAAACCAGGGTAGCTGAGTACTGTATCTATAGCTAATAGTTACAGTAACAAGATATGGTTAATAACGGCAAAAGTTATTAAGCTTAAAGGTCCAGCTACAATTAATTTTAGAAAGATGAAGGAAATTCTATCAACTTTGACATTTACTTATGAAATAGTAGGAGCGTCTTCCTCCTTAGTAACAGAAGGGGTACTACTTTAATATCTTCTTGGGGAGGTGGATGGGGCAGTGGCTTTACCCTCTCCTCTGAGTGGCACTCAAAATTCATTGGGCCAGACCCTTAGCTGATGTCAATTGGCATAGCTCTACTGATTTCAATGGAGACACACTGATTTACAAGATTTGCCCTACTGTATCTTAAGGACCAAACTGCATCTCATCACTTACCAATATACAATTTAAAAAGTTACTCTTCTTTGCTATGGTATTTTTCGTTCAGGTTCTCAGACATTATGCCATTTCTGCAACTGGTGAGTGAAAAATACTGATCAGTTTAATATAATGCAACTTCTGAACCCATTCCAACACATGGAAATATCAAGAAGCATAACTGCAGATTTCCTGAGAAGTCCTGTGGTATTATTCACCTTTCTGTTATGATTTTATGTCAGTCTTGTATAAACTAGGGTAGTTGATGTTTGCCATTTTACTGACAAACACCATGCTAGATCCATTAAACAGGAAATGTAAAAGGCCTTTAAAAAAAGTCAAATTCAACAGGAAATGTCAAAAGCATCTTACAAGTGCAAGGTTTTTAATATTTCAGCAAGTTCTTCCCATCGGTGTACAGTATGTGAATTTCAGAACAAACATTTTAGTGCAGTGCTGTATTCAAAAAGTTTGTCACAAAAGTTTAGCACAGAGGTGTGATATGTACAACTCAGATAATACATCCCATTACGTCCACGACAAGTCTTCCTACCACACAATGATTACTCTTTTGTTGCCATGCTTATTTAGTACTGCTGGAAATAGGTACAATATCAGTGGTATGTGACTGAGACAGTACAAGTTCCAAAACTCCTAGTATGCCATGCTGAATGTACCCTATATCCAAGGATTAGCATTTGACAAATCAAGACATGCAAATATTTCATTTTCCTCATTCTGCTTTATTGACCACTGTTATTTGTGAAACCTAAATCTACCTCCATCTAAAACAGCAGGCAAAGCAATTATGACAACTATCATTCCAGAAAGCAAGATCTGCAGGAAGTTTGTTAAAATGTAATCACCATTCAGAAATGTCAAGATGATGAGCACTAGCAGAGCTACTATGTGGGGAAGCTTCCATTAAGAACAATATTTATCCCAGTGCAGAGATTTGCACAAGGAAGGTCTTATACCCCAGTTAAAACCATAACATGGGGCCTAAGCATTGTACAGACCTTGTGCAGGCCTTCTGCAATAATATACATTTCACCATCTATATTTATTGGCACTAGATTTAGCTGCAACCAGCCACATCATGCCATTTCCATGAGTACTGAAGTTAACTACATTCATTCACTCTTGAAAAAGAAAAATAAGAGCAGTACAATGGCTAAAATGTCTTCAGCTCTTGTCAAATAAATCAAAGCCGTGTGTGTATTTTTATACTTTGTTAAAATATTTCCCTTCCCCCTCCACAAATTCTTCTTTGAGTTATGGTTGAACATTTTATTTTAATTTTTGCGTACAGCAGTTAGGGTACAGTTCACCATTACTGAACATGTTGCTAAATTTCCCAAACAGGAAATGTTAATAATTTATGTCTCTCATTTTAAGCTACCCTGTTGAGTACGCTCCACTGTCCCAGTTAGCCTGTATCACAAGTCAAAAGAAACTGCTAGAACACTCAGAAAAGGGAACCAGTTTGCTTTTTCTTTGCAGGGCTTGTTTTTTAAGATTTGAAACAGATGCCACTCTATACACCTTGCTATTCATTGGTGCAAGGGTACAAAGCAAGATGGGTTAAAAATCAATTTGTTCTTGGCCAAATTAACAGATTTCAGACTCTTATTTCCTCTGAACTGTCATAAACTTCCTCTGTGGTATTCATTAAGGGCTTGCTGCTGCTCCATTGAAGTCTACAGCAGTTTTGCTGTTGAATTCAATAGTATAGGATTGGACCCACAGAGTCCACGTATAATGTCAGCATTGCAGAACACTTTGCATTATTACATAAGCACTAACAACTTTATTCTTCTGACAACCCCCTGCCCCAAAGCATACATACTTGTCCTTCTAGACACAGGAGTACAAAACATACTGTACTTGCATATTTCAGTATGCAAGCTTTGCAACCAATGAAACTAACGATGTGATTTCTCCAAGAAAGACAGCCTCTTTATCACAAGATATGTAACTATTCAAAACTCCTATTGACTGAAGAACAACAAGAAGGATCTGGATGTTATGACACAAGGATAACAGTCAAAAACCATATTCCCTCTTCACTTGCAGGATGAGTATTTCAGATATGTATGTAACTTGGATGAATATGTTATGTAATGTAGTTCTACCACGCAACTTTCTGCACTGACAAGCCACAATAGGTCATGCATTTGTAGGTTACTGGTGAATTGTGAGGTATAAAATCTTTGGACCTTGTGCCTACAGCCCCGCCTCCAAAGTGTACAAATAGCCCACTAACACATATACTGGCATGCTTTCTTCAGCTTATTACATTTCAGTTTTTATTTCTTTAAATAAAATTTCAATCTTTTTGGGGGTAGGGAGTTATATTATATATCATTCTACAATGGAAAGACTTCACAGAAGAAGGGTAAGATAAATCAGTAGAGAAAGAACCCTGACTGCCTCACTCTACTGCAGGAACAAATTTTGTCTATTTGTTGGCCTGGATTAAGCAAACCAAATCCTGTCAAATCTCTGCCCCCTAGTTATATCCTTTCCTTGGCAGACACTTATTCCCACCTGGACTGTCCTCTTCTCCTCAAATCTCAAGATCCTCCTCCTTTCCTCCACAGAAATGAACCCTGCTGACTGTTGAATGGAAGCAACTCAGGCAATATTTCAAAACTCTGTCTTCATAATCATAGTTCCCCTTAACTTATCAAATGCATAAATAATGTAATTAACACAGAGAGACACTATCACTGGTTACTGGACCTCTCTCCACTCATAAACCCCCATCACTGGCTTCTGAGTCTCCTCTCCATCACTGATACCTAGTTTCCAAACAGTCTCTCTCAGACCCACTTCCACAAGGGAGCAGGTGTAAAGGCACCAGCAGGAGTTCCTTATCCCCAATCCCCATAGAGGGTCTGAAGGTCAGGACAGGGGAAGAGAGCTGTGAGATTCCTCTCTTTTTCTGTTCCACAAACCTAAGGAAGAGGCAGCTAGCCCACCAGGTGGCTAGTCTCTCTCTCCCCCTCAAAAAGGTTATGGATGTACTTTCCTTTGCCTGGAACTGCAGCAGGTTCTTTCTTTCTTTCTCACATGCCTGAAACCAGGAGTGGGCAGAGAGCAGTGATGAAAAGTGGTTGCAGTCCTTGACTATCTGAACCAACTGATCAGGGCCCAGCTTGCTCTGCCTGTCTGAACACTCTGATACTATAGTGCTGGGCAGCATAGTACCTAGATAGATGCACAAGGCAGATAGATGGAGTGAAGTTATAGTGGACAGGCAGAGTGAGATATATTCTTATACTGTATTTTCTCAGTCACTCAGCGCCTGCTCTCTATCAGCAGCTGCTGGGTTAGCAGAGACACCTCCCCTGCGAATCTGGGGCTAAAAGAGTACCACACAACCTTCATATGTAGAGGACATGACTCTAGAAAATAGACGCTACCACCTCTTTGGACCAATTTTCATCACCAGCTCCCTAATTCCCATTCCCACTAGCTACCAGCTGCTTCAGGTGTTCTGCAGTATTAGTTGAAAAGTGACTAGTACTAGCATGTTGGCAAGAGGCAGAGAGTCCAGAGGCCCCAACCCTTGGCACCAGTTGCCTCCTGCAGTGACAGTATACTGGACCACTTTCTCTCCCCAACACCCTCAAATCCTTGGATCTATAGATCCAGCCACTGAGCAGCCATTGGTCCCCTCTCTGGTTGGTGCCCGGATCCATGGACTGGGACTTAGGCTATCACTGACCCCCCCCCTAAAAAAATGGACAAAATGAAAGGTAATGAGACATATAGATACATGCAGACACCACAGAATTCTAGGAAGTTTCCTAGAAGGGAAACTATCAGTGCTTATAAGTTAGCTCTAAAAGCGATTAAATAAAGTGGGAAGCTTAGCTACTATATCACAGCCCCCAATTAGAAACAATTATTGTGAATACAGATCCACAGCCTTAGGTATCAGTGCATGAGTGCTACCTGTATTTTTTATACTAAGTATGATTGTTTTTAATGATAGAGTTATAACAACTATAACTCTGGGCATTACATTTGTCATAAACAGATATTTAAGGGTTAATGTCTCTTTTACCTGTAAAGGGTTAAGAAGCTCAGTGAACCTGGCTGACACCTGACCAGAGGACCAATCGGGAGACAAGATACTTTCAAATCTTGGTGGAGGGAAATCTTTGTTTGTGCTGTTTGTTTTGTTCTTTGTTCTCTCTTGGAGATAAGAGGGGCCAGACATGTAACCTGATCTTTCTCCAATCTTTCTGAAACAGTCTCTCATGTTCAAAATAGTAAGTACTAGTTAGAAAAGGCGGATTAGGCTTATGTTTGTTTTCTTAACTTGTGAATGTGTATATTGGCCTGAAGGATATTTTTACCTCTGTTTCTGTAACTTGTATCTAGGCTAGGGGGAGGGAGTCCCTCAGTCTATATATAGACGCTGAAGACCCTGTAAACATTTCATCTTAATTTATACAGAGATAATTTACTTTTTTTTCTTCTTTAATTAAAAGCTTCTTTTTAAAGAACCTGATTGATTTTTTCCTTGTTTAGACACAAGGGATTGGTCTGAACTCACAGGGATTTGTGGGGCGGGGTTGGAGGTGGGGGGAAAGGTTAATTTCTCTCTGTTTTAGATCCAAGGAGTTTGGGTCACAGTAGTCTCTCAGGGTAACCCAGGGAGGGGAAAGTCTGGGAGGGGGAAAGGAGGGTAAATGGTTTATTTCTCCTTGTTTTAGGACCCAAGGGGTTTGGGTCTTGGGTCCCCCAGGGAAGGTTTTGGGGGAAAGGGAATGTACTAGACACTGGAATTTCTGGTTGGTGGCAGCGCTATCAGATCTAAGCTAGAAATTAAGCTTAGAAGGGTACATGCAGGTCCCCACTTTCTGGACGCTAAAGTTCAAAGTGGGAAACATACCTTGACAACATTCTTTACATTATATTCTTTCTTTCTTGGTTTAACACAACAATTGACAAGTTGCTATTAAATGTGATATTAACAAAAGATACCTCTGCCCTAGGGGCAAGCATGAGAAGATGTTTAAACTGAAAGGAAGAAGTTAGTCCAGTCTACATATGAAGTTATAAATAAAATATGCAATGGTCCAAATTCCTTCTACGTATGATCAACAACTGGGAATCATCACGTACACTGAAAGGACATAGATAATGCCACAAGTGAAGATACATGCAAGTCCAGTAAGATCAGAGTAATGCCCTTAGATACTGGAACGGAAATTGGAGTTCCCTATAGTACATCATTTATTTTTTCTAATGTATTGGATTGTTTCTTACTTTGTGTCACTCACAAATCTCAGCTGAATTTTGCAGGCTGTATTTTGTCATTTCCATTCATCTAGGTGGCCCAATTATAAAGCCTAATAAATGTATTAATTTACAGTTACAGGATATTTATTATTAGGGTACTAATAGATGCAAGGGCAACATTATCAATGATTTAAAGAATGATCAACTAGTGTAGTGTACTAAAAATAGCCACTAATGAAAGACTCAAATTTCAGAGAAAAACAGAAGTGAAGTAAATCATGTTTGTAACTGGATCTGAATGTTAAAACAATTAAGAAATATTTGCCATATTCTCTTGAAACTAGATGTAGTGATCTTTCACTTACAGTATACACAACACCTACGAATGTCAAACATAAATGAAGTAACTATTTGCAGGAACTCTGTCTATATTCGAAACAAAAATGCTTCTTCTAAATAGCATGCAGCATAAACTAATGTAGGTGTCTATTCTCTCCATGTGTACTCAGTTGCACAGGAATTTTTCACCAGTTGAAACCAGGCTATTTTTTAGAAGCTTGAAATCTAACTCGCTAATGAACATTTATATTATTAACATGATGGCTGGCCTAAACTTTCATGATCTTGATCTGAATTCTCATTTACATAATATATTATTGCAACATATTATGTTTACATATTTCTATCCGAAAAAATGCTTAGCATGCATATTTTTAATCACAACAAGAAGTATTTTTAAAATTTTAATTTACCAAGGAAATGTAACTATCAATAGCTTCAGCACAGACTTAAACTGAAATCTGAAATATCAGAAACCTCAAATACTGTTTTTAAAAAAATATTTACTTAGAATTTTAATATATTTTAATGTGTTGAGTAGAGGAGACTATTTTCAATAGATATTGAAGAATTACAACAGCTATGTTATAACTTATCAGCATTCATTTACCCTTACTGGCATTAAAAGCAAAGATGTTCTATATAAAGAAATGGTTCCGAAAATGTCTTGTAAAAGACAGGTTCCAGAGACAAGTAGGTAATCTATCAAAATGAGCAACTCTGGTGCATACACTGTTAAAAGAGTGCATGCAAGGAAGACGACCATACAACTGTGTGCTAAATATAATGAGCTCATTTTAAACATATTTATCTATAAACATTTCAGGGTACTATCTAATTATCTCAGACAGCACAATACAGTTACCGATGATTCTGAATCAGGGTTGCATTTCATTACTGATTACCTACCTTTCTTTAGCAAACTTCTATCTAACCAGCACAGACTTTTCTTTACCATACTTGTCTGTTCCCAAAACAGAGTGCAAGAAGAATGGGTCTTGCTACACCCATTTTTTTAAGACAGGCAATTTAATGGAAAAAAATCTACCCAAGTAAGTTAAGTATCACAACAATGAGGTACTGTACCTTTAAGGGGGAAAAATGGTTCCTTTCTGGTTCACAGCTGAAGGAGACAGCTTATTCTTGGTTACACAGATTACTTACCTAAAACTGAGTTATTCCTCTTTTTCCCCTCAGGCGAGCCTCTCTCTCACTCTTGGGAGCTTTTACCATTTAAGGTCAATGTTACATCTGGCTCTATTAACTAAGCTGAAGCAGTTTCTAACTCAAGAGACCCACGACGGTCAGCAGACTAACATTAGAAGAGAGTTTCAATTTAAAGTAACTCTTCAGAAAGCCCCCTTCTTCTGACTCCGAGCGAGTGGTAGAATAAAAGGCTTTCCCTATTCTGGCATAAGCCTCTGAGAACAAAAAGACGCAGATACCCCATTAGCATTCTCTGAGTTCACTGCACGTGAGGATCTACTTACTCATTTCTGAATAACTGATTAAAAATGGGCAAGTGGGAAGAACAGATGAAATACGATTTTCATCGTAATGTGTTAACCCTTACTATGAAATTGTACAGAAATAAGCGTCATTATTTGGAGAAGTTTTTCCTTTGGTTTGTCAGAGGCAGCCTAAATTAAATGACCCACTCAAAAGGCATGTGAACTTGTAAAGAACATTGGCCTCTTTCCAATATTGGGCCTTATTCTTCCCTCACAGAGTATGAGTAACTCCCATTAAAGTCAAGGGGGATTGCTCACATCCTGCAGGGGGAGAATTTTGCCATTTCAACAAGATAATAAATAGTTTTCTTTTCAATGTTTTATATATAAAGAATTGAGATTTAAAAATCCTAACTCTGTGACAGCCAACTGTTGAGCTCCTAATTTTTATATTTTATTTTATTTTGTATTACAGGGGCACCCAGATCAGGATCCCATTATATGAGGTGCTGTACAAAAAAAATGGGGGAAAGTTGCATAGAACACAACAGAGGAGCAGGTGGTGAGTGGGGAGATAAGTGTGACAAATAACAGAAGAAGATTGTACATACTAGCTTGATGTAAAATTTGAAGACTGTATAATTGGAGTTGGTTTAAGTGAACAAGATATAATAATGAATCACTATTAGGCCACCTTCCAAGCCATTATCATGCAGCAGATGACCATGAGCATCATGGCAGAAGTGGGTCATAAAGAAGGGATTTGAAGGAAAACAAGGGCCTTTGTGAATTTTCCCCATGCTGTCCTCTGGTTTTTCTGATCCTGTCCCTATCTAAAGCCCCTATAAAAATCCACTAGGTCATACAATACATTCCTTGCTAATGTATGTTTCTTATGGTACAGTGGTTTCAACCTTTTCCATATTGGGACTTCCTGTCTACACAGGACCCTAGTCCAATTTAGCAATATGAGAAGGGGAGTGTGGTTGTGAGCCCTTGACTTTTGTTGCGCAATGACGCCCAGGATGAGAACATATCCTATAGTACATTCTACATTACTTGTAAGTTTAGTTCTAAATTAGTCAAGTGATGAAGCTTCCCGCAAGTGGTGTTGGAACAGTTTTTATAGTGGGGGTGGTGTAAACCATTGAACAAAACTGTAAACCCTGTTTGTGATTGAAACCCTGTCAAGCCAGGGGGTGCTGCTGCACCCCCAGCACACCTAGTTCCAGCACCTTTGCTTCCTGAGACTATTCCCTAATATTTAGCTTAAACTTACATTTGCTTAATTTCATACAACTCCATTGCCATCCTCAGATTAAAGTCACTCTATAAGTACAAAATACTGTTATTACTCCTAATTATATCCCGTCAACAATATCAACTTATTTCTTTCCCTCCTTACTGTTCACATCAGTTTTTTTAACTGTGACTCAATTTTTTTAACATTCAAAAACAGTTTCTTTGGAATAAAAAAAATATCTAGGTTTAGTTTGTGCCATGGCAGACCTGGACTTTTCAGTGGACATTCTATTATTCTGTATCTCAGGGACATTTTCTGCTTAATACTATGTTAGTTTAGGGCAAAATTTCTACACCTGCTCAATAGTGCTCTGAAAGACATAAAACATGTCAGGCCAGTCGCTATATCACTGTTCTAGCTCTGGTCTTTGAGCCTGACCCAAAGTTCATTGAAGTTAATGAGAGTTTTTCCATTGATTTCAACAGCCTTTGGATTAGGCCCTAAATCCTTTGGGCTCCTGGATGGCTCTCAACCAAACTTTTCTTGCTCTCCCTTGGATAACTATTTTGTTACCCACAAATGCAAGTGAGGCATGGTGTTGTGTTCTCCAAAAATATAATTTTACATACAGGTTTTCTTCAAGGAACAGTGATACCAGCCTCTTTTGGAATATTTGAGAGGAGATATCTGACCACGCTCAGCAACCTGGATGAACCTGTTATGTCTTATCTCTCTGGATTACTCTACTCAGAATGTTCTCATAGCAGCCTTCTCAGCAGCAATAATAATGTCATTAACACTAATGTATTCTCCATTAATATCACCAAATACTTCATTATTCTTATTCTGAGATATTTCATTGGCTTGTTCAGTGCTTCACATGTGGGACCTGACCCTGCAAGTCAGTCATTATGTGCTCATTCCAATTGGTGCCCTAGAAGATAAGGATTCGGTGACCCATGACTCTGCCATTATGGAAGCTTTGCAGTGTGACCAAGTGCATCAGGTTTAAACAAAACAAAAAGCTAAAAAACAGGTACTTCTTTATAAAGTCAAGGGTCTTCAATTTAAGATTTGTGTGCCTTATGAGGAGATGGAGCATGAACACTGATAGCTCACATTTCATCCCAATGTAAGGTGCCTATAGAGAGGAAAACCTTAGAGCCAACGGTCTGAATTTAGAAACAAGGGTGAAATCCTGGCTCTGAAGTATGTCAGTGTGAGTTGCACCATAGACCTCAGTAGAGCCAGGATTTCACCCAAGGTCTTTACTTCGCGGAAGCAAGTCTAGACACAAAATTATTTTCTGACCAACAATGACTATGTAATCTGGCATAATTACTGATAAATTTGAGTCTTAAATTTGTCACTATAGTAATCTGCTGTTCAAAAAAACTAAACTTACTGGGAGATGGGAAGAGGGAACAGTAGGAAGCAATTATATAAATTCATCTGAACATTTGATTTACTTGTGTAGAGATGGAAATTCCTCAGTAAAGTCTGAAAGAAACAGTCCTTAGGAAAAGTTACAAATAAATTCTTGTACTATTTTCAAGAGTCTAAGAATAAGTATGCTGGGATTGTATGAAGTATTAAATATGTTACTTACTACCTTTTGGCTCGACCTATCTTTCTGAAGCTTTTCTGTGTAATGCCTGCGGGGGGGGGGGGGGGACACCAGACATAAAAACTGTTTACTCTTGTGAAAGACTTGATCCTATGTTTTGCAAGCACAGAACCGAGAATAGAGAAATCTTGCAAATAACTCAGTATTGCAGTAGTGTAAAATTCTGACGTTAAATTGGGATTCTATTAAATGAATTTTAGAATTGATGTTAGCAATATCTGTTCCCTTAGGGACCACTTATAAAGTTTCTAGGACCTTTGCCTTACCATGGCTACTTGCATGTCCTTGGACTTCAGAATACTGCCAGATAGCTCTTTAGAACCTCTGGTCCCTCTTTTTTTTAAATTTTTTTTTTTTTACTTTCTCAATGAGACTGCCAATCACCATTAATATTTTGGTTATTGGAACTGCTCCAAAATTGTCCTATTCTTGTTTTTCTAAGTTCTTCTTCTTATTAGGAGAGTTCACTTTCTTTCTAACATTATAGTTTGCTTTACTTGGTGCAACAAAAATCAGGATAGCTAAGGGTAGTCACTTCAAACAATATAAATGACATAGCAATAAAAAAACCTAACTGAACTTCACTGAGATGCACATTGGAGCCCATAACTAAAACCATATAGAAGCACAGATTGTGTGTACCTGGAAGACATACA
This sequence comes from Chelonoidis abingdonii, assembly GCF_003597395.2. Lineage (NCBI taxonomy): Eukaryota > Metazoa > Chordata > Testudines > Testudinidae > Chelonoidis > Chelonoidis abingdonii. Next base: position 53,223,606 of record NC_133772.1, read on the forward strand.
GAGGTCCTTCAGGTTGTCAAGCTCAATTATTTTGCTTTTTCATTCTTTTAATTATTCTAGTACCTCCAAGTATGTAAAACAGAGGAGAGAGTCTGTAAAGGTCAGTGTAAAACAATATAGTGTCAGAAAACAGTTGGAACGCCATAGCAGCGTAAAGATAAGGCCCAGGACAGTCAAATATCCACTAACAGTATAGAGGAAAGCAAGGATAATCAGGCATAGAAAGCACAAAGAGCAGAGTTAGCCCCAGAGAGCGTAAACACGTTATAAAGAAGATATGGAAGAACGTTTATGGTGTTCAGAAATCAAGGACAGTATTCAGCAAGGTACAAAAAGTTTAGAACATTATGTAGGAAGGGGCCAGGGATCGTTTAAGAGTGTCAAGCTTCAGCCACAAAAAACAACAAAATAGGGAACGAGCCAAGCAGCAGTATGTAAGAGTCATGGGAGTCATGCAAGAACGACCAATATAGCCAGAAACAGTCATCAATTCAAAGCCTCCATATGCTCTCCCCAAAAAGTCGCTGCCCAAACAAAATCCAAACCCCTGTCCTCTCATACTGAATGCTGCCATTAAACAACGGTACATGAACAGAAGAATTCATATATCTTCATATATATTTTCCTTGACATTTTTAACTTTGAAAAACAAATTGAGCAATCAAATGTTCATATTTAATAGTCCCTTGTGCTACAGAAGGGTTTCGTCTTGGGTGTTTAATTTTTAATTTCCTTACCAATACAACAGTCTTCACTCAAACAAATCATCATATTACTCAAACTACGGGCAATCATTCTATTTAAACATAAAGCTAGGAAACTTATAAATAAATTTCTCAGTAACAATGTGACGTACACCTCATTTTGGCAGTCAGCCCTGAGACTTAGTGTGAGAGTCTTTGATTCAGAACAACATTTCACAATTACTAAGTTTTTTTTAAAGTGTTCAGTTCATAGTGTGATAACTAAAATTAGTCATGATGCTATAACGTAACCTCAGTGGCAGTTCTACTCAAGAAAGTGACTTCAAAACTGGCAAAACTGAGGTCCACGTTACTGTCTCCCCGAACAAATTTACTCAGTCAGAAAAATATTTTTGTTTAAAGTAACTGCAGATTTTGCATCAGCTATCAGGATTTGGTATGTCTTTTGTTTCTTGGTTTGATATTATCATTAAGTGGCTCACTACAGTGTGGATCTGACCATATTCACTTCCAATGCAGCTCATTAAACACCTAAGGGGCCAATACTCTGATTGCCCAGTCAGGCCAAACTCATGTGTGATATAGAATCAAGCCTATGCGTATTTGAAGCATTATATAAAAAAACCCACAAGGATAGCTAGATAATAAAGCTTCCCCATTTCCAAACTTAGCTGCGTCTACATTGGGGCAGGTGGGGGGGGGGAGAAGGGGTCGATCTAAGTTATGTGACTAATGTAGCTGAAGTCGACGTACTTAGATCTGCTTACCACAGTGTCGTCACTGTGGTAAGTCGATGGCTGACACTCCCCAGTCGACTCTGCCTATGCTTCTCACTCTGGTGAAATACCGGAGTTGACGGGAGAGCGCTCAGCAGTCGATTTATCATGTCTAGACTAGTTGCAATAAATCGACCCCCCCTGGATTGATCGCTACCTGTCGATCCAGCACATATGTAGACATGCCCTTAGTTAACAAGTCTGTTGCTGATGTGTAATTCAGGTGTTTTGGCTCTACAAGGATAAGACAAAGAGACAAAATTTAAGTCAGCTAGGCAGATGTGTGGAGTAAAGGTGTTATTTAAACACACTTAATTTTCTGTCCTTAACCACCTTTTAGATAGTCAAGTTAAAAAAAAACAAAAACACCAGACAATTAAGATTAATTACGCAACTACCTAATGGTTCCTATACTCACTCATGGGAACTATGAATGTGAGGAAGAATGAGAAAGCCCCAGTTATGTCTTATTTACTTTAACCACTTAAATTTGATCATGTTAACATGGCTGTTTTTCTAGATATATCTTTTATACAATTTTATCATTTTTTTCAACTTGGCTTTTCTGGTGCATATGAATTTTATTTATTTGTTTGTTTAGAAAGATGGAAAGAATAAATCTATAGTCACATTACTGGGGAAAAAATAGACAAACAAAAATGAAGGGATTTTTTTTTTTAATTAAAAGTCCACCACCAGTTAGAGCCCATTCAGTTAGAAGAATGCAAAGTAATTGTCATGACCCCCCAGGTCTTGATCCTCCATCTGCAGGGTGCCCAGTTGACTGTTACCTCCAAGCTCCCACCTAGTGGCTCAATACTAACCAACCTATCAGGAGAGACAATGAAACCTGAAGTTACACAACAGAGGGCTTCCGTGGGCCCACCCAGAGGAACATAGGGAACTCTGATTAATCAGGGCTTTCTATTTAAACTCGAAGAGAGGCACAAGTAGTTATCTGCACAACTGCACTCGACCTGGCTGCTACATTGGATCCTGCCTTCTTGCCTGACTCCTGAACTCTGCTTCCCTGACTTGCTCCTGGTTCCTGCCTTGCTGAGATGTTCCTGGTTCCTGTCTTGTTCCTGATCCTGGCCCCTGGTCTCCAACTTCAGATCTGACCCTTGGCACAATCTAGGGTTACAGCTCTAACTCTTTGCTTGATGCCCAATTCTGACTCCTGCTCCAACTGCAAGACCTGGCTGCCTATGTCCCAACCCCAACAATGTAACAAAGTTTAATGCTGGGTTTGATTAGTCGATTCTGTTAGATGCTCCAAGCTGTGTGGACAGACATTTATGCAAGATTAAGGCTTAAATGTTCTAGTTTTGGACAGAACCAGGGCCGCCCGGGACATGGGGGCAAGTGGGGCAATTTGCCCCAGGCCTTGGGCCCTGCAGGGGCCCCGCAAGCCACCCCAGGTTTTCGGCGGCACTTCAGTGGCGGGCTCTTCACTCGCTCTGGGTCTTCGGCGGCAGGTCCTTCAGTGCAGCTGAAGACTTGGAGCGAGTGAAGGACCCGCTGCTGAAGTGCTGCCGAAGCCTCGGAGCGCTGCCCGGTGAGTACAAGCACTGCAAGCAGCGGGAAAAAAAGAAGGAAGGAAGGAAAAAAAAAAGTGTGATCGGCAGCACTTAGGCTGCTCTACTGCCGCCGCTTCATTCGTCGGCTGCATTCATCAGTGGGTCTTTCCCTCCAAGAGGGACCCGCCACTGAATTGCTGCCGAAGACCCAGCCCCGCCCTAGGCCCTCTGAATCCACTTGATGGCCCTGGACAGAACATTTTTGGATTTTAAAAATGACTTTAATGGGAATATTTGGGTGCATAAAGTTAAGGAAGTGCTTAAGCATTCACAAGACTGGGCCTTATAACTTCAGTTTTGTATGAAACATGAGAATGAATAGCTCTTACAAAACACAAACACAAAACAAAACACTAACAAAACATCCACAAAAGGAATAACATTCCATTGCTTTCCAATATTATATATCAGTTTGGTCCAGATAGTGTTTCAGAGTAGTGATCCCATTGTAAAAGTGGATTTAAGTAATTGCTGTGATGCTCAAAAAAAGTCAATTGATAGGATGTAAATGGATTGTTGACTTGGGAAATGTAAGGTTATATTTTGTAGAATCCATGAGCAGATGACATTGATAATGAACTGATTTAAAATGGCAAACTATTGGCTAAGACGCCATTCTGGACAATTTGCAATATTTTTTCATAATACATTTACATTTAAACTTGCAGTGTTTATAGGCTTTTGGGAAAAAAAGTTTTGTTTTCTCTTAAAAATAAGTGAATCCAGTTCTTGTTAAAAAGTACTATATTGACAGCCTTCCAGATTCTTGTTTGTCTCAGATGAAGTAAAATACTGGCAGCAACAACACAAGTTTTCCCACACCAATGTGGACTCGGCAGTAAAAGTAACTCAATTTCCATGCCCATTCAAGCATTAGTTACTCCACCAAGAGACTACAAGGTCTCATATATGGTTAGTTTGTCACGAACAATTGTCTGCTAGGACTACCACCACATTCCAGTTTAACATGTGAAAGCTGTTAAGTGGTTTATCTTTCAGTCAATACTAACTGGACTTGAACAGGCCAACATCTACACAATCCATTATGAAGTACTGTAAATAACCAGTTTCTATGCAGCAGCTTTTAGGAACAATAACCTGAGTCAAAATTTCCCATCATAAAAACACACACAGGACAGGGAGAGGAAATCTCCACAAAGAACCCTCATGAAAGTTCCTTCCTTACTGCTCTGTGGGGAGATAAGAAGGGTTTGCTTATCTGTGGAACAACCTGCAGGATCCACAGGTGCAGAGGGGTCTTCTACCTCGGTAGCAGCACTGGCCTCACAGGCTTCTGGCAGCTTAGATCCTTTGCACTTACAGTACAAAGGAACTCCTTTCAGTGCAGCTCCCGGAGAAGAGTGAGATGCACTGAAAAGAAGATAATACAACTCAAGGATGATTTTTGCGGGCATATTTTTTACAAAACTGAAGAGGGACAATGTGTGGCTTCCCCAATCCTGCCCTCAGTTTGTCTCCGTAGAATCTGGCAGAAAGGGAGGGACAGGGGAAAGAAAATGATGCCACAAGGATATCTGACTTCCCATCAACATGGAAGGAGATAAAGAGTGCCTTTTGCATGGCAATCTATGGACAGATCTGATGGGACAATATTACATACTGATCCAGGCCAATGGATTCTGAAATGAAGTATTCATATGTAACCCTTCTGCCCCTCTGAGTTAGCAGCAATAACGGCTGAGTTCAGTATCAGGGGTTCTGTTTCAATAACACAATTCCATACCGGCTCGAGCCCCCACCCAGTGACCTGGGACAATTACATACCACCCCCGCCCCCAGGCGCCTCTAGGAGGCAATACTTCCCCACTCGCAAGCACGGAGCCTGAGTGTAGCAAAATCCTTTTAATAAAGGAGGGAAACAATGCGGCATCATGTTGGAGAAACACCACAACCAGGATTATAAAACAAACCATAAGCAAAAAACCCACCTTCAAGTATGTCTGGCAATGTCCTTTCCCCCTTAAGGTCTTAAGTCCAATCACCCCAAAGTCCAACAACCCGAAAGTCTCTGGTCAGTGCCACCCCAGAGTTCAAAAGTTTATCTGCAGAGTTTTACCCCCACAGCCTGGGTGGAAATGGTAGGGCACACACACACAGGGTGTTAAGGGGCATCTTACGTGGGCCAGGGCTAACTGCTCTGCCTCTCCGTGGAGTTCTGCTGCAGCCTTCACCACGACCAGCTCCACTACACCCGCTATGCTCTCCTTCAGTCGACCCGTGAGCCACTCCAGCCGTCCCCACAAACCACTCCACTCTGCTCACTGTTCCATGGGCTGCTCCAACATGCTGCAAATTGCTCCGCTCTGCCAGCTGCTTAGCAATAGATCTTCAGGCTCCCCCACCAGTTAATACAGCACTCAGTGATCTCAGCTCAGTAAGCTTAGCTCTTTTAGTGACTTCAGCTTGTAGTAGGGGAGCCCTGGTGCTGGTGCACCATTGGCCCAATGTGAATTCAGCTCAGCAGCCTCTAGGTGGACTCCTAATGGAATAAAAAATTAGCTCTACTCTTCAACAGTGGAGAGAGGAGGATGTGCAATTGATGTTCCAGGCCCTCAAAAGGGGCCCATACCATCAGGTGTGCATACCAGTCCCCAACCTCTCTCATTTCAATGGGTTTTGGCAGCCATGTCCCTTGTCTAGCAAGTGCTATTTAATTGATATTGAGACATCTCTGTCATAAAGCAGTCTCATAGTTCCTCACTCACATAATCAGGGTGACAACATTTTATTCCTCCTGCCCCAATAACAAAGAAATTGGGGATCCCAGAGCTGTAAAAGAAATCATCCCAGGCTGCCGTGGGCTATGCTAGATGGGGTGGGTGTGCCAACGCAAATACCTAAAATTCCTTTCCACACTTCCCATAATTCACCACCAGATGTCAGGGTAGAGCTCATCCTGACTCTGCTTACACATATTTAATTTGGGTATTACATCATCAGAATAGCATATTTTACTCCTAAAATGAAATTAAAAGTTGCCCTTTTATCTTTTGTATATTTATGTAACTGTTTCTAGAGAGCAAAAAAGATGTAAGCCAGACAAATTTTTGACATTTTTGAGCTGACATTCCTTTGCTGGATTAATCCTAACAACAGGGCAAGTTTCATTAATCACTTGCAAAATTTGATACCAAAATCTACACTACACACATTGATCTAACATGCTTGCCGAATCATTCATAAATGGCCTAAGTTTATTTTTTTAAATTGCTTTGAGAGTGAAAAGTATATTTGTTATGGTAAAAATAAATTTTACAGGAAGTAATATGGGAAGCTTTGTTCAGGGATATGCTATCTGAAATAAATATCTGACCTTCAGAACAGCAATCCAAAAAAATCAGTAGCAGTTAAACTAGGACTGCTCTTTAAGGCCTGTTGGTGTTAAACATTAAAACATTGTACTTATATTGTACCTTTCCTTCTAAGATCTCCAAGTAGTTCCTGAGAATATCAGGAATTTTTATCACACTAGATTATTTGCTTCCATTTCTGCTGGCACAAATGGATTTTTCATGAACAATAACATTTCTGTAAATCAGGCTTATTTGTTAATCATACACCTCTGCTGATTGGATAGCTCTCCCTCTGCAAAAATATTACAGAGTCATGGATATTGACAGCTAATTTCTTGGTTTTTCAGGACCAGGAGGATGTGGTTGTTCTGGCTTAGTGGTCAGAAATGGGAGTCAGGAGCCAGGGGGCAGGTCGGGTCTGGATACCAGGATATTAGCGTCTGAGGCAGGCCAAAGGGCAGAGCAAGAGTCAGGCACCTGGAGGCAAGCAGAGTCAAGTTACCAGGAGATCAGACAGCCAGAGGGCACACCAGAAGTCAGGTCAAGAGGTGGGCCAGGTCAGGATACCTTGAGGTCAGAGTCAGGCAGCAGGAGCAAGTAGTCCTATGCTGGAGTCGTTGCACAGATGACTTCCTATTCCTGCTTGATTTAAACAGAAGCAAGGAACCAATAAGGACTTCCAGGACACCTCTAATCAAATCCCTAGGTTGGTCCTCTGCCAGAGTTGAGCTTTGAATTCGGGCAATTATTAGCGGATCACTACGCAGCAGGTCAGAACATACTGGCTCCTAAGAACCTGGTGGACTAGGGTTTGAGACCCATGGTCCTGACATCATCTTCTCCCTCTGGGCAATGTAGGACTGAGCTTTTCAGGGTGGTTCCTACAGAATGCTTATACTTTGCTAGGGCATGTACATTTTCCACCTGCTCCTTGGGGCTGTATTCCTCCCAGTCAATAAAGAACCAGAGCCTGCCACATTTATGCTTAAATTCCAGGATCTTTTGAACCACATATTCCTTGTGGCCCTGTACATGGAAGAGGAGGTGACTTGGTCCTGTGAGGGAAAGGATTTTCCATATAGGATTTCAAATGCAATATATGAAACAGTGGGTGAATCTTTAGAGAGCAGGGTAGTTGAAGTTCAAAAGTGATTGGAATAACTAATCACTGGACCCTAAAAGGACCAAGGAACCAAAAGTCCAGCTTGTGAGCAGATTTGGCTTTGCAGAGATGCTCCATGGAGAGCAATACTTTCTGTCCCAATGAGTAGGTGGGACCTTGCTGTTAATGCTGAGCGGCGTACCCTTTATAGTCTGCTCTCAACTTCTCCAGATGTTCCCTCAATTCTTCCCAGGCCCAATGATTCCACTGCACTAGGTCTGAGGTGGCCAGACTGGGAGAGGACATGAGCAGTTATGGATGGAATCGGAAGTAGTTGGTTTATATTAAAAAGGGTTTTGACCCACGGATGCGTGGTCCGTGTTGTTATATGTAAACTTCACATAAGTGAGAAGCAGAGACTGATCATTCTTGTGATGATTAATGTAGCATTGCAGATACTGCTTGAGGACCAGGTTGACCCTTTCCAGTCCAGTCATCACTAGGAGCCGTGATGGGTACAGCACAATCAGTCAGGACTGAATCTTTCGATTTATTAGCTGCTAACCTGTATAAACTATATTTTTTCAGCAGCTTATAATTTGACCAGATTTGGGCAATTTTCACAGAAATAGCAAGAGACGCATCCTCAGTACAAAGGCCATTTCCCAGCTGAATTTCAAGTCCCTTCTCCAAAGCATGGGGGTGTCAGAGCTTCACAAAGAAAAGGTCACCAGAATATTTTTATTAAAATGGCCAAACTACGGATTTTTTCCTAACCTTGTTCTAAGAAATGGAAAAATCATTTTGGCTAAAACTTTCCAAAATAATTCTATTTGAGAGACCTGTTATGGAAGACTTCAGCCCAAATGCTTAAAGTTTGGCAAAATCATAAGGCATAGAAAACAGGATCTTATAATGGGAAGTGTTGGGCAACCTTAACAGGTTCTGCTATTATTAACCTTCACATAGAATCATAGAATTTCAGGGTTGGAATGGACCTTGAGAGTCCTCTAGTCCAACACTCTGCTCAATGCAGGACCAATCCCCAGACAGATTTTTGTCCCAGATCCCTAAATGGCCCCCTCAAGGATTGAATTCACAACCCTGCATTTAGCAGGCCAGTGCTCAAACCACAGAGCTATCCCTCTCCCTCATATAATACATAATACTTAAAATATTAAATAGTAATCCACAGAAAAGCATTCAAAGGAGTCTGACAAAATTATAAAAGAAAGGAAATTCAAAGTTACAGTTTAAATTTCTTTCTAATTTGATCTGATTGCGTGTAGCAAGGCAGCACAGGAATCTGTACTACATGGATGCATCACCAAGGACCAAACTGCCCCTGGTTGTTGCACACACAGAGGTCTGGGAGAAACACAGAGTTCAAAAGAGTGAAGAGATTGCATGTCCCAGGGTACAAACTGCCTCTAAGGTGCAATAAGATGATAGAGGGATTGCTTCTCCCACTCTTACTGATATATGGCTTCACAAGCCAAGGAAGAAAAAGGAGGGCAATGTTTCCAAGAATCATGACCTGTACTGAGATGCTGTTAATGCCAGTTGGATGGTCCAGGAAAAAAGCCCCTGCTTTCACCTTGTCAAAAAGTCCAGGGTTTCTAGGAATCCAGGCATTGTGGACTTTCCCAGACCAGCCAATGTTTATGTCAATAAACCACATGCAGTGATATACCAAGGCCTGTATAACCATCAAGAAATACCTCATTCTGTTTATATACTCAGAGGCTTGGAAGAGTGCACAGAATGGAGCATGCGTCCCATCTATCACTCCAGCAGTTAAGAAAGCCCATGTCATTGAATCCATTGTTTCCTGCCCATTGCCTAAGCTGACAAACCTGTACAGCAGGGCACACTTTAGTTTCTGGCACACCTCAATGACAACCACCCACACCATTGATTTTCCAGTGTCAGTTTGATTCCTTACCTACCAACAACAATCTGGAGCTGCAAGCATATTGCATTCAATACTCATTTCTCCATTGTTAGGACAGCTCTTATCTAGGTATTTCTGCATTGCAGGACTAGGATGAACTTGGCACACAACTCCAGGAATGTGCCCTTCCATGACTGCAAGATCAGGAGCCATTACTGGTCTCCCCAAGTCTGTAGGACTATCCAGTCCTACCATTCGGTGTCCATGGGACTGGCCCAGGACCATCTCTCCACTGTGTGCAGCTGTTTCACGATTAGCTGTAATAGTGTAGCTGCTGCATTCCCTGTCCAGTCATCCTCAGTTGACTGAGAATTGCATACTTGCAAATACTGTCATGGGCTAGTTGCACCTTTGACCCCCTCTGGTCTCTCTGAATGTACTTCCTCAGAGAGAGGCCTCTTGCCTTCACCTGTCATGGGATGGAATTCCGTGATTCTTCCACTTAGACTGGGTCCCTGGGCTACAGCCCCCTACAAGTATGTCTACATGGCAGCAGGGAGCGTCTCCCCCAGCCCTGTCAGACAGATGTGCTAGCTTTGGTTGAGCTATCGCCTTAAAAATAGCAGTGTGGATGTTGTGGCACAGACCAGCTGCCTGAATACAAGCCTGCCCGACACCTGCTGGGGTCCATACTTAGGTGAGTAGCCCCCACTGTTGCCTATACCATCACCCAGGCTGCAACATTCACACCGCAAGCTCAGCCAGAACTAGGGAGTTTCTGTCTGCCCAGGCTGGGAGCCCTGCTCTCTGCTCCCCAACCTCTCCCTTTCAAGGAGGGTGTCACCTTTTTCAGTCCAGCCAAGTCATTTGATTGTTCTGTATTTCATTAAACTGGTTCAGGCAACTCACCCGGGGTTGGCGATAAACTTCAAAGTGGTTGGTTTTCTGCTTTGTCTCAGGTATTCCTGGAGCAGTTATTATCAGGCCATTGTCTCCCTTCCTGCCTACGTGCAGCTAACCCTTTCTTTAATTAACAAACAGATGGAACATATATTTGTTGAATATTATAGGCAGCTCCCACATTCCTCACAAAAACAACAGAATGGTATGTCCAGACCTTACAATGGATAAGAATACTGTGTTTCACCATGCTGCATCCAAGTTTCCAGTGGTGAATTCAAAAATAGCTCATGACAGCTGTAGATTATGGGATAAGTGGACATTTGACCCCAGGTTTCAACAATTCCCTGAAAGGTGTGCAGGTATCCCAAAACACATAGCAGCTGTTTACACAGCGACCATTTCCCATGATAGTGCACCTAATGTGGTGTGCATGATACTGAGATGCTATGCACACAGCGCAATACACCTTTTGCAGACACAACTTGATATTGTGTGGACGCAATGTACCAGTACAAGCAGCCAACTGTGAACACATAATGCTGAAATTGTTCTGTCAATCCCTCTATGCTGGCAGAAATTTACTGATACAACTTTCTAATGTAGACAAGCTCTTAGGCACAATCTCTGTTGAACCACCCTCCAAAGGCACTGCAGTTCTGCAGTGCCCCCTAAACAGACCAGACTGCAACTTCATTACTTCTCCCTGAGCTTTTGGATCCCCCTTGTATGCCAAAGATTCTTGACATGCAGTCTTCCCTGCTAGTTTTTTCCCTCTATATCTGTCTTTCTTCCTTCACTCTAGGTTTCCCTCCCTTTTTCATCCCAGTCATCTTCCTCCCCCATCTCTTTTTTCCTCCTTAGTTTCCCTCCTTTCTTTTCTTTCTCTCTGTTCCACCCATCTCCTCTCCAATTCTCTCCATCAGTTAAGTCTGGCAAAGAATCTCCATTTCCTGCTAGGCTGCCTGCTAACTTTTTTTAATTCTCGTTTCCCCAGCTGCTAGCCCTTCACAGAGGAATAAAAATCATAAGATAAAATGATTTTTAAAATTAAATTTATGTTTATTTAAATTATTTAAGAAGATTTAAATCAGATTTTTATTTACATGTTGATAGTTCATTTTTATCCCATTTTGTAGTCTTACTTTGCTAAAGTAGATGTTTTGCGCTTGTTTCTTTAATTAGTTTCTTTAACTGTTAGTAGAATTTCAGATTTTACCTAGAAACTTTTATGAAACTTCTTAGTAAAAAAAAAAAAAAAAAAAAAAAAAAAAGTTAATTATGCTTTTAAAAAGACACATTTAGGGCCTTATTAACAATCTTACCATTTGAACAACAGAAAAATGTATAAGCAAATAGCCCATGTTATACTGGCAACCAATAACACCTTGTGATATAAATCAAAAGCTTTCACAAATGAAGAAAGCTGACATGCTTCAACCATGCCATACGCATCTATCAGAGTTTGACCCTGTCTGGTAGGGCCGCTCAGAGGGCGGGGCAAGTGGGGCAATTTGCCCCAGGCCCCGTAGGGGCCCCAATGAGAGTTTTCGGGGCCCCTGGAGCTGGGTCCTTCACTCGCTCCAAGGGGCCCTGAAAAACTCTTGCGGGGCTGGGGCCCCCAGAGCTTCTTCTGCTCCGGGTCTTTGGCAGCGGGGGGTCTTCAGTGGTAATTCGACAGCGGGGGGCCCCTGTTGCAGGTCTTCAGGGCACTTCGGCGGCGGGTCCCGGAGTGGAAGGACCCCCCCATCGCCGAATTACCACTGAAGCGGGCCCCCCTGCCGCCGAAGACCCCAGGCTCCCTGAATCCTCTGGGCAGCCCTGCTGTCTGGAGCACAATTTCCAGTTACTTCAAACTGAACTTACGTGGTTTTGAATATCGCACCCATGAGTGCCTAACTGTGAGCTTTAGCTTAACTTTAAGCTCTTATTTAAAAATGTTGGCCTGTGTGTATTTAAAAAGTTCAGAATAAACTTTAAATAGATTAACAAAGTTAAGTTTTTATTGCTAACACCAACAATTTGGTTGTGAAATGACAAAAATTTTATGTCTTTAAGAGAAAAGTTGTTTATTAAACTACAGTTTTAGCCCCTGGTACTGCAAATACTTATGCACATGCTTCACTTTAGACCTGGAGTAGCCCCAATGGGACTATTCACGTGGGTGAAGCTATATGTACCTGCTTAAACGTTTGCAGGCTCAGGGTATTAATTTTCAGTATTTTGTTCTTCACCTACAGTAGTTTTGTACAATTCATATAAGATCAGTGATCAATAAAATCACATTGAATTCAGCCAGTCCACTTGCTTCTCTCTACTACTGCTTTTACCAGGGGTCAGCAGGCAACTCTAGAGAAAGAAGAGCTATGTAGCACTACCTGTCTGGAGGAGGAGAACAAATAGCCAGTAGCAGGAGCCTAGCAGCTCCCAGTAACACTCAAGAGATATGATGTTAGTGAAACTGGTGTTTAGCTAAACATTGCTCTCAAGACTAACAAAAGTACATCATCACAATATAAAAAGTTAATATGCCATTGCAGTAAAGAGTAATAAAAAAAACTAATTGGGCTAAATCTGCATATAGACTCCTTTATTGTGCCCACAGGATTAAGAATTACATCCATAAGTAAGAATACAAACTCAAATTTGCATGTGCTAACTATGTAAATGCAGGTCTCCATATAGTTAAATTCTCAGTTATTCAGTGTATATGTTCAAGGTGCCCATTTGGGCATATCCATTCACAGGTATACAAATATTGCAGACAGTTAAGAAAATCAGTTGAAAATTTGTTTTTTAAAATGTCACTTAAAATTTAATGTAGTAATCTGATAAATAAATCTTTGGGTTTGCGACTTTCATTGAATCATTTTAGACAAGCTAGTGAGTGCAGGTGTGACCTTCAGATGAAAATACCTTTACTTCTCTGATTTACAAATACGAATGGTAATTTCATACTGCTGGAGAAAGCCAGGGAATATATTACTAAGTATACCCAGTTAAATATAACCCACTGATTTAAAAACAAACAAACAAAACCCACACACACACACACACACAACACAGCAACAACAAAGCCACACACACAAAAAGCCAAGAGCTACCACCATTAAAAAGCTAAACAATTCAGTTTTTTGGGGGTTTTATTGGAAACCTCAGTCTTCTTCAGAAACCATGCTGTTACATTCTAACAAGAAGCAATTATCTCGGGGGGATGAGGGGAAAGACATTTTAAAAATCAGTATTAGACAGTAAGGGTTTTTCCCTACAGAACTGGGGTGGGAAAAGTCTCTTAAACATCACACTCCACCCTTCTGTCTTTTAGCTATAATGACCAATGTCCTTCCAAAGGCCTGGAATACTGATTTCTGTAGAACAAATGGGCAGTTTTGTTCTAAAGGCAACAACAAAGCATACTCAGACATGGGTATTCAAATATCACATTGTTGGAGAGAAAATTAGTTCTCACTTTCTACTTTCTCTACTTCCACAACACTTCAGGGTATAATTTGCTCACCCCATCGTTTGACTCCTTTGCAGAGAAATGCACTATTCGGTAATGCTTCATGATGATTTTTCACCTTCCTATGAAACATCAAGTGTGTATGGCCCCCTATCAGACATATGGGGTATGGGACTTGAAAGACCAGTGATCTGAACTGGGATGGCAAATCCTCTGCTTCTGGACTGTGAAGAAATGGGCCCAAAAGATAAGGAATATTGAAGTGCCTTATGGGCACTGTTGCTATCCCAAGGAGACAAATCCCTACTCTGCCCAAACCAAAAGAGGACTAAGCCTGAGTCCTTGCATGCATATATCTACCACTGACAAAGCTGGGAGCTTTGTATGTGCAACAACTCTCTGCTGGTGTAAACCGAGGCAGCTTCATTGAAATCAACAGAGCTGCAGAAATGTACCCCAGAATTTAGCCTTAAATGTTTAAAAATGGTCTTAAATAAAAATGCTTCTACATCCAATGTGCAATAACTTACACATTGAGAACTGTTTCTTTAAACTAGCAAACTCCATACTAAAATGGAAGCTCCCTCCTAATGAACCCCATTATGCCTCAGAATTACCACTAAAATAGGATAACTGCTCAGGAACCGTCACAACAGTAGCAACAGCAGTGATATAGTTTCAGCCCTAACTCTGAAGGCCTGATCCATGGCTAGTGGTGAAACTGACTTTTGGCATAACTTAGGCGTTGTCTGCATTAACCGCACTGTTGCAAACCCCAAGTGTAGACAAGGAAAGCCATGATTCAAATCAGCGGCACTTACTTCAGTTTCAATTGGGGTAAGTGCTCCCCCATGTGCAGACTGCTGCTTTCTTTGTCTGTTCTTGGGGTTTGCACCAGTGCAGCCACATCAGTGGATTGCCACCAAATATTGGAACTGAAGCAAAATTTCAAATGTAGACAAGGTCTTAGAGCAGCCTAGGTGTTGCTCTAAATTACAACAGTGAGCATAAACCCTCGGGTCCAGTTCAACGGTGAGGCATCACAAGAGTGCATAATGAAGCCATGTCCGTGGCCTCCACAGAAATACTCTCCATGCCTGGGAATGGCAGCATGTAATGGTTTATGCCACTGAAGGATTTCTTTACATTAAGGGAATCCCCAATAGTCATTTTAGAGCTGCTCTTTGTCCCTTTGCAGTGCCAAAGTGCAACAAAGGGGATAGAGCTGGGGGCAGGACGGGAGCAGAACTCCTTAGCTTATGCTAATTTTAAAATAGTAGAAATTATCATCCTTATTCTCCTAAGACTCAGAAATCTGTTCACTTGGCCTTAATGCCACTTAGTTTCTTTTTAGTCTGCCAAACTTTTATTTAACCCTCTTCATTTTTTTTAACAATTTTCTCACATTATATTCATTCAGTTTATCCAAAGACTTAAATATGGCTTAGTTTTAATTCCCAGATTTAGAATTTTTCTTGAGTTCTATGGTTCTGGAAAATTGTTAGTCCCAAGATTCTTACATACTTTTTTATCCAGTTTCTCAAATTCAGGTCACTTCAAGAAGCACATTTATATGATAGTGTTATACAATAACTGATATTTTACCTTCTCTGAAGCTAAGAAGTTTGTTTTAGCTATACAAGAGTAAGAAACAATCACCTTGTCAATTCTCCTGTATCCAGTGATTTAAATCATCATCATCATCACTCTGCTAAATCCAGTAACATGAAACATTATTAAATGTATATATATCCTCTCTTCTATTTGTTTCAATACTGCTCAAAACATAGCTACAATTTACTAAAGTCAATCTAAGATGGCCAACTCAACATCCAAATAAAATCAAAATAGCCAGAAGTATGGGAAGACCTCAACATAACTCAGGAGAAAATCAATCAGATGAGACAGAAATTTACAAATTTCAAATGATCAGGGAGTAGGAAAGGACAAGGTGCAAATATGCTATTTCTATTACACCAGAACATTTTCAGTAATAATTAGATTTCAGGCAACACAACATATTGACTTTAAAAAAACAAATCTGAAAGTACACATAGGACAAACATTGCAAATATCTCACCAGATCTGATCCTCAACTGAAGTCTTACCTCATCTTTCTTTGAAAATGAACATATATTCCATGCCAACCTGACTGTTACATAGTTTGGAACCTACAACACTAGTAAAGTCAATGTACTGCTGAAATTCATTAACTTCTCTGAGGATACATTAGCTAGCATTTCCCACTGACTTCTAAATGTAAAAACTCATTGACTTCTGTAGAGTTTCAATGCTTATCAAATTCCACTACATTTCATGGATTACACAAAGAACTTCCAGAACCAAAAAGAATCTTTCTGCATTGTATTAATAATCAAGATACCCAGATATAGCTCTATTATCACAAAAACCAAGACGCAGAAAGAGGTGGGAAAGATGGGGATCCATCAATGCCTAGTCCTTTCAGTTTCAGAGGATTGTGTAGAATGTCAGTCTGATCATATTAGGAGACAAAGTAAAACTCCTCTTATCCATCCTGAAAAAAAATCTTTGGCAATATGCCCTGGAGAAAATGCCTTCTCAATCCCAATTTGGCAATCAAGTTAAACCTTGTGTATATAAGCAAGAATTACCTTAATGAAGCATCTAATTCCAGTTATAACGCAAGGTACTACTGGATGATCAAATAATAATCCACTTTTTTCTTGAATCCAAGTATAATTAAGTCTGCAAGGACCTTCAGGGTCAATGAAGAACATCAAATAGAAGGAGGAAAAAATACCAAATTACAAAGTGACTTGGTCACAAATCTATTAAAAAGCTAGCTGCCAAAAGAAAATAAAACACACACAACCCTGAATCATTTAGAATACACACACACATACACACACACACACCCTCCCCTTCCCCACACAACATACATATTAAACATTAATATAAAATTTTATGCAGTGGAACTTTTTGAAGGCACGAATATAACTGGATTAAATTATAGTTTACTCACTTGTATTCGGGATTGAAGGAAGCATGTGACATGATAAACAGACAATGATCAGTAGGAAAATTCAGCCTATAACAAAAGTTACAATTCCTATACTTGCCTATTAGTCTGCCAAAAGTTTGCTCTCCAATGTACACATCATTTTTATCAACCAGAAGGCAAAAGGAACCATTTGGTCACCTGAGAGCAGAATGCAACTATAAAATCCTTCAAGCAATATATCAAGAAGCAGCCCATCCAAATACCTATTTTATGCTGAAGGATTCAAGGATTTCCAATTCACGTCAGAGGTTTCTCAGTTCTTTTCAAAAGATGAAAAGGGCATGAGAATGCTTCAACATGAGACTAGAGAGAAGATACACTACTGTCTATAAATACAAAAAAGATTCACTTCCAATCAATCAGAGTGTCACATGAATAGGAGGATTTTGCTGATACCAAGGAAGGTACCATTTGACAAAAAACTGTCTCTCTCACATGAAACTTGCACTGTTTTTTCTCTCAGTCAAAAAGTGAGTTAATAGGCAATGGTGCTTTACTTGCATCTGAATAATACATTTTGCAAAAAATCTACAAATACAAAAACTTTTTTGACAAAAAGTAGTTACTGTATATTGGGTCAGATTTTCAACCTCAACCCAGCCTCTATTTTTATTGTTGCAACTTTACACCCACAAATATTTAGGTCTGAATTTTTGTGCCCACCACTATTTGCTGGCACATATTGGAAGTGTTAATTGTGACTCCATAGTTAAAAAGAGGAGGTTACTCACCTTGTGCAGTAATTGAAGTTCTTCGAGATGAGTGTCCCTGTGGGTGCTCCACTCTAGGTGTCGGTGCGCCCCTGTGCCTTTGATCGGAGATTTTTGCAGCAGTACTCGTAGTGGCCACGCATGCTCAGAGCCTGGCCCCCGCTCTGAGTATACCTCTAGTGAGCATGCCCGGCCGGTTCCCTCAGTTCCTTCTCTACAACGGAGGCTACCCGAACTCCGAAGTAGAGGGGAGGAGGGTGGGTAGTGGAGCAAGCATCCACAGGGACACTATATCTTTTTACATCAGTTATTGACACAAGTGATAACCTCCTCTTGCTTCTTCGAGAGACTGTCCCGTTGGTGCTCCTATGAATTTCGACAGCAGGTGTATCTCAAGCATGGTGCGGACTTCGTTGCGACGGCAGATGCAGTAGATAATAGTGCCTGCCCTAAATCAAAGTGTCAGAGAAGAGCTTTGGTAAGGGCAATAGTGTAACGATAGTGTGTGCCTGGGGAGTTACAGGTGGCCGCCCTACAAATGTCCAGAAAGGGTACTTACGCTAAGAAGAGCTCAAGTGTGTAGATTACAGATTAGTGGAATGTGTTACTGATCAATTGCTGGAGGTTTGTACGTTGGTTGTATTTTGATAGCAGATCGGTATGCAATCAGAGATCCAGTTTGAAAGTCTCTGGATAAGAGATGCCACGCGCTTTGAGAACGCTCCGCGATGCAGACAAAGGCGTTTAGCGAGAGTTTCTGAGGTTGTTGTCTGTCCAAATAAAGGTGCATAGGCCCTGCGTTACTTCAACTGTGGATGCATTGTGGTTCAATTTTGTTTTCGGGGGGGTTTTTTTTTGTTCGGAAGAAGTTGGTAGGTATATTGAGGTTCCATTGATGTGAAATGAGCATTGAGCTTTGGATAGGACATTTTGGGCATAGGCCGCAAGAGAACTTTGTCCTTGAAGACGCAGCGTAATGGTGGATCTGCCATAAAGGCACTGCTATCACTGCCTGCCCATCTGGCGGAGGGTAGATGGCCACCAAAAAAGGCTGTTTTTATCAGAGACATGTGCAAAAGGGAGAGGTGGCTAAGGCCAAAGGGTTGATGAGTCTAAACAGGACAATACTAGATGAAGGATCCCATGGAGGGGCGTAGTGGCTTAATGTCTGGATATAGGGTTTTGCAGTCCTTCAGGAAATGCTTTGGCTGACCTTGGGGATGAGCCGAAGACTGATGGTATTGTCGACTTGTACCAAATGGGAAGGTGTGGATGGAGCTACAAGTGGACCTAAGGAGCTGAATGAAAGGCCATAAGATTGTTTAAATGTCCAAACTAGATATCCGAGTAAATTGCAAGGAAGAGGTGCAGCAGGTAGGGAGACAGTTGTTTTGGTTGCAGCAACCAATTTGGCGCAATCTTTTCCCCTTTCGCAAGATAGGTGCTGTATGGGTATGGATTGTGTTCTGCTGGTTGTAGAAGTACCAATCTCGAACTTTTGGTCCCGGAACGTCTAGTCTCGTTGGGGGAACCAGCACGTACCAGGCCTTGTGAGGTGAAGCATAGAGCGATTTGGGGTGAAGAAGCCGCGGGCGTGTTGCTGTGATAAAGGTTCGGTATGAGAGCAGGAGATCGGCTGGTTGATTGACAGCATTTTCTGGTGAGGAACGGGAACCAACGTTATCTCGGCCAGGGAAGGTAGCGATCTGAACACCTGGCTAAGATCCGTTCGTCATTTGTGCAGGACCGTGTTGCTGTGAGGATCACAAGCAATATGTGCCCGAAAATATTTCATAAGCCCGATAATGCCGCGTCCATGAAATAATGACGCGTCTCCGAGGGAGTGTTGCCCAGTCCCACCCTGGGCAGCAATATTGAGGCATTTTCGTTGGTTTCACGGTGCAAGAGACTATTTGGTTTGGTTGACCACCAAGTGATTCGAATATGTTGTGAATGATTTCTTGTCTTCGTCCCTTCGTTGCCGGAAGGTGAAAACCGTCTCTTAACTCGGTCGGCAGTGAGTTGTTCATACACGGCCTGGGAGATAGTAGTGAGTATGCGGTATTTGGGGTCCAAGGCCAACCAATTCCGAAGTTTTTAATGGCCTTCTGAAGGCAAAGAATGTGGAAGAGCCCCTCCTGTACTGTTTACCGTAGAACATGCAGGCAATGGTTGTGCTGTCCATTGATCGTAACATAGCCTGATTCTGATTAGTGGAAGGAAGCAGCGCCAATAAAAACAAAGAAAAAGGCCCATTTCCGTATAAGCTCGAAGTCTAGAACGTTTATGTGCAGGGTCGGAATGAGGGAACCGCTAAGCCCATGACTGTTTGGTGGAGATGTGTGGCCCCCAGCCTGTGAGGATACATATCGGTCGCCTTATCACTCCAGTTGGATGGAGTCTGGAGGAAGGGGACTTCGAGAGAGAGTTTCGGGGACCTGTCCACCATGTGAAGAGTCTTTGACCCCCAGTAAGGTATCGGTTATAATTGTTTCTTCTTCTTTAGTGGGTTGCAACGTTTGGTTTGTAAAACATGGCCCAGCCAAGCTTGGAACACTCATGTGGAGAAACGTGCGGTTCTGGAACCCCGAAAGTGCAGAGGAAATGTTGGCCCTAGTACGTTTGCAGGCAGTGCTCAAGGTGGTGACCCAAGGCCTGCTGCGAGCCTCGTAAGCTACAGACCTTTTCCTGGTATTGAATCGGTTGCCCCCGACCAACACCACTGCGATTAGCCTCCCGCCACACAAATCAACACATCGAGTTGTTCCAATCATGGCCTTGTAAATAAAAACGAAAAGAATCCACATTAAGTCCTAACCAGCAACCTCTGGAGTTTAATTAGGGACGAATGGGAGACGATGCCCCCCTATGGAGAAATCGACTTCATAGACCTTGAGGGAGGGCGCATCTCTCAGCTCGCTCCTATAAAACTCCAGGTGCTGGGCTAGGAACCTACATGTGTTCCGTTTCGTTTCATTTTACATGGCCAGGGATTTGTTAAACACTCGATGGTGACTTTGATGAAGTCGCTTGAGGCGCTCATCGATATGTAGAGAGCCACTTCAGTTTCAGGAGGCATACTTGTCCTAGGTAAGGGAATATATGACTCCTTTTTCTCTGAGGTAGGGCCATCCGAACTACATCACTAGGAGATATGGAGGATAAACTCAAGGCGCGCGATGGAAAAGGCAAAGGAGGTAAAACTTAAAAAAGAAGAGGCAAAACCGCCTCACGCTCGGTATTAGCGTCGCATTGGGGTCGTAATCGGGTAAAGCTGAGAATAACGTCTGTGGACCGGCGGTGTGGATAGTGACGGTGAAAGCGGAGGAGTCTTGTAGGTGAGGGCTGAAAACCAATCGCCCTGCTCCGAGAGGCTGTTGGGCAATATGTGGCTGAGAGTAACCCATCCTGAACTTTTGCTATTTGATCATCAACATCGTGATGACCTCCTGAGTCGAGCGGATTGGTCACCATCCTCACGGCGCGGCCAGTTATTCTTATCTGTTAAGACAATAAGGGGAGTAGATATCCTTTCCCCTTGTGGCATTCAGGCACCATGAGTTGATAGCGACCCAGGATGCGAATGAGGGTGAGGAAATGATGTACTGCATATTGCTGGACGGTGTGGTCCGATAGTGAAAGGTAGTCCCTGAAGCAGTGGATGGGGAAGGGTGGCGTGGTGGGGAAGAGGTTAAGGAGGAGGAAGGAGGTGAATAGAATATACCCAGTTGTGATAACCTCCTAGAACCCAATTGTCGGGTGGTAATATACTCTGGACCAGTTCGTAGTGAAAAATGGGCTGAGGTGGTGTCCAAAGATAGTTGTAGGCAGTGCCATACGCGTGAATGTTGGACGATGTTTACGAGACCCTTGGCAAAGGTTAAATCTCTTATTATTGGAGGAGCTGGCGATTACGAAGAATTGGGGCGATGCGCGGAATGCGGGTCTCTGGCTTGATGTTGTTTTGTTGTATCGAGATCTCTGAAGATCTGTAATGTGATCATATGAGGGTAGACTGATGGTGGTAAGGTTTATTTCTGTCCTGGTCACCTTTCTGTTTGAGGAAGTTTGGATGCCTAAGGACCGAAGAGCTGCCCTTGAGTCTTCGTTGAGTGAGCACCTCATTAGTGGTGGAAGACAAAGAGTTTGTCACCATCAAAGGAGAATCCTCATGGTGCTCTGAACTCATGCAGGAAAGAGGGAAGAGGAAAGCCTGAACTTCGTGCCATCGACCACCGCCGTAGCAGGTGGATCTTTGCTGCGGTATTGGCTGAATCCAGAGTCTGAAGAGACCGTGTGTGATATGATTTGGCCCTTCAGAAACTAACTGTAAACTATTGTTTCTTGTAGTTGGATGTTGTTCAATAAAGTCCATGAAACTTGTTATAGTTTCTATGTACACTTTGGCAGAATTGCGGTATAATTGGCCAGATTCGAACTGTAAACTGTGAAAGGAGCGCACCTTGCGACCCAGCGGTCTAGGCGTTTGCTCTTCCTTGTTGGCTGGGTATTGGCAGAAATACTGTTGTTTGTTCCTTTGATTGGCTGCATCCACTACCGTGGATGTTGGCGCAGGAGTGAGAAAAGGAATCAGAGCCCTTAGAGGGAATGAAGTATTTACGGTCCGCTTGTTTGCAGTAGGCTGCTTGTGGCTGGAGCCTGCCAGATGGATTTAGCAGGTTCAGAAGGGTCTGGATTTTATTGCTAATGCCAGTCTGGATGACGAAGAGGGTTGCAGGATGTCCGTTAATTCTTGTTGTTGGTCAAGTACTTCAGCTCTAGATTGATTCTAAGCTCACTGGCAACCCTTTTAAAAGAGATCCTGGAATGTTGAAAAATCGTCTGAGGCAGCGGAAGGGGAGGGAAGTAAAGCTTCTTCAGGCATGCTTCAGTTGTACGTTCATTAATACTGGGTCAGGAGCTGGAGGTAATTGATCCTGAGGATGGAAGGTGCCGCCAAGTGAGTCATATGGAGTTGGATCGTTCGCGTCTCGTCTGAGTAGAATAGCGGGTGTGCTGCCGAGGGACGATGGCCATGGAGCCCAATCTGCATGGTGGTGGAAAAAGCATAGGTGGTGCCAGTCTAGGGGTTAACACACCAGGAGGCAGGGTCTCGAGGGTGGTCTGAGACAATTTTCCTGTGTCCGCGGGTGACAGGACTGTGAGGATGGAATTCTGATTGTATTAAAAACATCACCCTGTAGTTCAGACTCCTTGTCTCACTGGAGGAAGGCTGTTCGGACCTGATCATTCGTCAGGGGAGCAGCTGTCGTCTAAGAAAGCGATTGCAGCGTAGGTGACACTAGGAGGTCACTTGAGTGGGTAACGGCAGAGCTAGGCAGCCGAAAGGCAAGAGACTGATCAGAATTGCTGTGAGGGAACCTGGGCTGGACACCGGAGTTCTATCTTGGCTCTGTGCCAAGTAGCGTTTTAATGCCGGTGCGTAGTCAGTGCGCGCTATTAATAGCAGGCTGCAGTGCTGGGGGGGGGGGGGCCTGAGTTGTCGGTGCGCATTCATCGCGATGCGATAGGTGCCATAATCAAGTCAGGCAACTGAAAGCCTGTCCGCCTCGGCACCGAGCCTCGCGCTGCGCCAAAGCACAGGTGGGTTTAGCACGGTGCCGGAGGAGCCCGGCTCGTCAAAAGTGCTCCGCCCCAGGCGGGGGAGCCCACGGTAAAGAAGCCGTTGGATCTGACCGGAGAAGGTTTGTGTCTAAGGGTTTTCTTTTGACTTTGAGTGAAGGTGTTCTTGTTTAGCTGCTTTCTTTCTGCTTTTTTGAAGTTTGAGTTTATCTTTCTAGCCTTTCTTGCTCGTGGAGCTTAGTTTAGTGCAGTGAGTACATTTTTGGGAACTATGGGTCTCCCAAGCATTTTATGCCACTGTGAATGTCCATCAGAGAGGGATAGAGTTCTTATAGGAGGAGCAGCGCTTAAAGCCTGTGGAGCTAGGCATAATTGAAGCGGCTGAGAGAACAAAAACAATTTTTCTTTAAAACAGTGAAAAAATACGGTGGGTAACACTACTACACACTAACTAACAAGAAACTGTCTTAACTACAAGTTTTTAAGATGCGGAAAGAAATTCTTTAAGGAGTCTGCTGAGCTCCGTCTCAAGCCGGGGGCGGTAGAGAAGGAACAGAGGGAACCGCCGCGCATGGCTCACTAGAGGTATACTCAGAGCGGGGCCAGGCTCAAGCATGCGTGGCGCTACGAGTACTGCTGCAAAAATCTCGGATCAAAGGCGCGGGCGCACCTAACACTAAGAGTGAAGCCCCCAGGGACATCTCTCGAAGAATAAGCTGTTCTAAAATAGGAAATATTCCTGTTTTTTCCTCTATATGCAGTGATCTTTCTGTGAAATTTTCACATAGTACTAGCAGCAAAGAATCCTGTGGCACCTATAGACTAACACATTTTGGAGTATGAGCTTTCGTGGGTGAATACCCACTTCGTCAGATGCATGTAGTGGAATTTCCAGGGGCAGGTATATATATGCAAGCAAGCTAGAGAAACAAGGTTAGTTCAATCAGGGAGGGATAAGGCCACTGTTCTAGCAGTTGGGGTGTGAAAACCAAGGGAGGAGAAACTGGTTTTGTAGTTGCAAGCCATCACAGTCTTTGTTTAATCCTGAGCTGATGGTGTCAAATTTGCAGATGAACTGAAGCTCAGCAGTTTCTCTTTGAAGTCTGGTCCTGAAGTTTCTTTGCTGCGGAATGGCCACCTTAAGGTCTGCTATAATGTGGCCAGGGAGGTTGAAGTGTTCTTGGCTACAGGTTTTTGTATTATTGCCATTCCTAATATCTATTTGTATCCATTTACCTTTCCGTGAGACTGTCCCAGTTTGGCCAATGTACATAGCAGCAGGGGCATTGCTGGCATATGAGGCGTAGATTACATTGGTGACGTGCAGGTGGATGAACCGTGATGGTGTGGCTGATCTGGTTAGGTCCTGTGATGGTGGTCGCTGGTGTAGATATGTGGCAGAGTTGACATCAAGGTTTGTTGCATGGATTGGTTTCCTAAGCTAGAGTTACTATGCGTGTGGTGTGCAATACTGGTGAGAATTGTTTCAGGTTGCAGGTTGTCTGTGGATGAGGGACTGGCCTGCCACCTGAGACCTGTGAAAGTGTGGGATCATTGTCCAGGGGAGTTGTAGATCCCTGATGATGCGTTGAAGGGTTTTAGCTGGGGACTGTATGTGATGGCCAGTGGAGTCCTGTTGGTTTCTTTCTAGGTTTGTCTTGCAGTAGGAGGCTTCGGGGTACACATCTGGCTCTGTTGATCTGTTTTCCTTATTTCTCATGGGTACTTGTAAGTTTTCGAGAATGCTTGGTGGAGTTTTGTTAGGTGCTGGTCTCTGTCTGAGGGGTTAGAGCAGATGCCGGTTGTACTCAGTGCTGGCTGTGACAATGGCATGGCTTTTTGTGATGTGCCCGGGATGAAGCTGGAAGCATGAAGGTAGGCATAGCGGTCTCGGTAGTTCTTCGGTATAGGATAGTAGTTAATGTGACCATCACTTATTTGCACCGTGTTGTCTAGGAAGTGGACCTCCCATGTAGATTGGTCCAGGCTGAGGTGATGGTGGGGTGGAAGCTGTTGAAATCGCGGTGGAATTTTTCCAGAGTTCTTCCCATGGTCAAGATGTGGAAGTGTCATCAATGTAGTGTAGTTAGAGAAGGGTCGTGAGTGAACGAGAGCTGAGGAAGCATTGTTCCCAGGTCGGGCCATAAAAATATTGGATATTGTGGGGCCATGCGGAGCTGCCCATAGCGGCTGCCACTGATCTGGAGATACTTATCTCTTGTCATCAATTTGAAGATAGTTTGTGTGAGGCTAAAGGCACAGCGCTCAGCAGCCAGTCTGTGCTGTGGCATCATCAGGGCATACTGTTCTGACAGCTTGTCATTCCATCTGTGCGTGGGCTGTTTGTGTAGAAGCCTCTTACATCCATGGTGGCTAGGATGGTGTTTTCTGGGACGAGTGACCCAATGGGCCATTTGTAGGTTTTTTCCTCAGGAAATCAGTGGTGCTCACGGAGATAGTTGGGAGTGCTGGTGGCCCATAGGGTCTGAGTAGAGATCTCCACTATCCAGACAGTCCTTCAGTGAGAAGCTGCCCAATGCCGAGATGATTGGAGCGTCAGGATTTCCGGGTTTAGTGATCTTGCGGTAGTAGATAGAAAACCCTGGCTGGGATCTAAAGGGTAGGTTAACTTGTTCCCGTGTGTCTAGTGTAGCGAGTGTCCTGGATGCCCAGGGAGAAACTGCTGCTTCAGTTCTCTGCAAATTTGACACCACAGTCTCAGGATTAAAGCAAAGACTGTGAATGGCTTGCCAACTACAAAACCGTTTCTCCTCCCTTGGTTTTCACAGCCCCAACTGCGTAGAACAGTGCCTCAATCCTCCCTGATGGAATAACCTCATTATCTCTAGCTTGCTTGCACTTACTATTACCTGCCCTGGAAATTGTCACTACATTCATCTGGACAGAAGTGGGTATTCACCCACGAAAGCTCATGCTCCAAAACGTCTGTTAGTCTATAAGGTGCCACAGGATTCTTTGCTGCTTTTACAGATCCAGACTAACACGGCTACCCCTCTGATACTTGCCACATAGTACTAGTTTTCATGTCCTTTAAATTTTCTATATAGGTTTTTGTTGTTTGTTTGTTTGTTTTCGGATTTTGTGTAATACATTAATAGGAAGTGCTTGAAACTAGAATTTGGGTTTCTAACATTTTATTACTGATAGGTATCTTTAAAACAACATTGTCTATCTATTCAGATTGGTAGAGGTGACTCGAATGGATCTAGTGTAATAAGTAGTTTTTTAAAAAGGAAATATCTATGATAATGGGGTTTTTTTGCTGCTGTTCTTAACTGAAAAAATATTAGTCAAACTGGCTGCATTGAGAGTATCACAGACAGGTTTGTAAGGTCTGGTTGTGGAATCAGTTTTACAGAGGCATATTGACCCTATATACTCATCCTTAAACGTCTGCCCTGGTTAATGGTTATCAATCCCCTCCTTTTAATTTGTCTAGGAGTATGAGACAGGCTTGCCAGTTATCCCTGCTGTTGTTTGCTTTGGCAATAGAGCCATTTCCAATACATGTGATAAATAGCCCCTAGGAAAAGGGCATCAAAACATTTTTTGGATTAGAACATAAAATAGCTTTGTATGCTGACATATCTTGTTACATTTGCAGGAGCCAGAAGCCTCGTTAAAAATTATGGAACAATTGACTTTGGAATTTGGGCAGGTATCAGGCTTCAAAATAAACTATATAACAGATCTGAAGTTTTAGGAATTAATATTCCTGAAAGGGTCAAAACAAACTATCATCAGCTACATAAATTTAAATTGGCAAAGCAATATTTAAACTATTAAGGAATATACATAGTGTAGAAACATACAAATCTTTTTAAAGGCAAATTACTCTCCAGTGTAGAATAAAAGACTTGGAGGAATGGAACAAATAAGAAATTTTTTGGCTAGCTAGGGTAGCCTTGGTAAAGATGAACGTCCTCCCAAAGTTATTATTGTTTCAGTGCATCTCTGTTGATAACCTTGACATGATGACAATCAAAAACACGACAGGATGTGCTATTAATATGGAAACCTAAAAGATAAAGGGTGAGTTCTAAAGTTCTGTATAAGCCAATACCATCTCCAATTGATCCCACTGGGAATGAAGGCAAAATGTCCTCAGGGAAGATGGAGGCCTCCAGTGCTGTCAAGGGGCAGAGCAACACAATGTAAGGAGCAGGTAAAAATGGAGAGGGGCAGAAACAGAGAAAATTGTGTGCGCGTGAGGTCATTGAGGGCAGGAGGGGGAAGTGTGTGTGTGTCGTAGCTTCCTACTCAGATTTGAATCTTAGCGTTCATAACCTGAGAAGCTAGCATGAACCCTCTAAGCTTAATTACCAGCTTAGATCTGATAGGCTGCCACCAACCAGGAATTTCAGTGCCTGGTACACTTGGGTCCCCCAAAACTTCCCTGTGGGACCCCAAGACTCAGATGCCCTGAGTCTCCTAACAAAGGGAAATAAACCAACCCTCTCTCCACCAGAAATTCCTCTCTGGGTTAACCTGAGAGTTTACTGATGCACCTCTTGTTACATCACAAACCGACCGAGCCAGATGTCTCTCTCTTCACAAAGAACAACCCAAAGACAAGGAAACAGAAAAGATACTTCTCGCTTCCCCTTAGCCTCTTCCCGCCCTGGGACCCTAGGAGAGTAAACACAGAGATCAGTTTTCGCCCTCCCCCTGTCTTCCTTTTCTCCCACCAATTTCCTGTGGGCTCAACTAGAAAAAAAATCAACAGGTCTAAAAAGCAAAACTTTTAATAAAAAAAGAAAAATAGATAACAAGAATACAGTCTGTGAAATAAGATGGTAAGATACAGGGGTTTCAACTATGAGAAAATGAATAAAACAAGTAGAAAAGAAAAAACACCCTGAGCCAACAACAATACATATTAAAGTACTATAGCCAAAATCACATAAAGACTCCACCAGCCAAGATACACATTATTGCAAATACAGCAAAACAATTAAAACAGATCATAAACTTTTGCGTACCTTTACGGACTCAACTGGGAGACAGAGATAGAAAGGAAATGGAAATACCTCTCATAGCTGAGAGAGCACAGAACAGACAAAGACCCAAGACCAAGAAACACTCACAAATTCCCTCCCTTAAGCTTTGAAAAATCCGGTTTCCTGATTGGTCCTCTTGTCAGGTGTTTGGTTCCCTTTGTTAACACTTTACAGGTAAAAGAAACATTAACCCTTAGCTATCTGTTTATGACAGTGTGCATACACATGTAGGGGCACAAGGACAGCAGGGAGAGGAGTTTGTGCAGGGGAATGTAAGGGAGTGGAGGAGGGAGATAAGGGGGCAGCAGAATAGATGCAAGAGGACCAGAGACAGGAGACAGAAAGTGAGGGGGAAAGGCAGGAGGATATAAAAACAGGAGATGGGTCAGGGAAATAGAAAAGGAAGGGGGCAGGAAGGATTCAGGGTTCACAGATAGGGATACTGGAGGAGGATGGAAAAAGAGATCATGGCACCTCCCCATCTCAAGGCTTAGGGGAAGGTAAGGAGTCCTCTCCAAAACAGCCAGCAGTGAGGCTCACATTTTTGTTTGGGCATTTAAGTTTCAATTTTGAAGCTCAAATGATCAGATACAAGTTAACATTCGAGAGCTTCCCCTAAAAGGCTCAAAAATCAGAAGGCTGATGAAAAAAAAGAGCGATTTGGTTTTTGTTTGAAGTCTCATGGTTTGTACATGTCTGTGTTATGTTTGAGTACTTGTATGGGGCACTGCTGCTTCTAATACCTCTACTTGCCTCACTACAATCTCCACCTCTCTTCCCCCTCGCCCATGTCCCAGCCCCTAAAAGCTGCAGGGAACACCTCCACTGGCAGGCGGGTAATAGTCCCTGACAAGTGGGCCTGTGAGCTTTGC
This sequence comes from Chelonoidis abingdonii, assembly GCF_003597395.2. Classification (NCBI taxonomy): domain Eukaryota; kingdom Metazoa; phylum Chordata; order Testudines; family Testudinidae; genus Chelonoidis; species Chelonoidis abingdonii. Next base: position 53,252,568 of record NC_133772.1, read on the forward strand.
TATTGGGCCAGTTTCTGGGTCTGACAAACCACAGTTCATTGGCCGAAATCTGCCATTCCAATCTGGGGATGAAGAGAGAAGCTGGGATAGTGTGGATTTCCATATGGTTGTGCCATGCAATACTCACATACAAACAAACCAAAACTTTGTTGTGATAGAGGTTGTAACATGACATACCTGACCCCAAACAAAAAGAGGACAGAAAAAAAAGTCAAGCTATCTAACAGTATATACCCTCTATTTCTACAGGTACACACCTAATCCACTACCACAACTATTGTATGCCATACTCCACAACCTTAATCCTACCTGCTAGAAACGCCAATCTTTCATCACTCTGCTGAGACACACCAGACCGCTGCTCTTAAAAATATATCATATATTACACCAGAAGATACGTCAAGGATACCTAGAGTATATGACATCCTTTTTTTTAGCATTTCTATAATCTAAATATCACCAAGTACCTTTCCTGATTGTTACTGTTAATTTATAAGGCTTCCTTTTGTTCTTCACTGTGCTCCTACTATCTCTCTGGGATGGATTAACTGAACTGTAGGGACATATGCATTTTAGCATATTACTTGGAAGATCCAGCAAGGTTTGATGTCTTTACCGGGACTAAACCTATTAGCTGGATTTCCAACATATTAAATCCTGTCTGTGCAGTCAGTGTACCAAATCTTGAGGTTCTTACTCACTTTCCACTTGACTTTCTTGGTCTGCTTAGGGAATCTGCTACAGGTAACTACCCTTAATGATACACATCAAAATCCCAAACCTTCTAATATTAAACTGTGAAGTATTCACTAACAGAAAAATGAACCCCTTTTCCCAGATACACTGTGAAGAGTTATGTTTACATTCTGTGCACTTCACTAAAGTTTACAACACACAAGCCTATGCAGGGTATACCCTAACTGTAAAATGAGCTCTGGAATGTAATCACATACTTAAAGGACACAGTATAAACAAGTCTTGTTCTGAATCTGTCCTGAGAAATTCTAATTTTACACAGAACCTCCTAGTAGTGACAGATGTTATTCTTAGCCAATTCATGGAAGCCTGGGGACCACTCTTCTGTTCATTAATAGAAAGTTACTCTTCTGAGAAAAGAGATATACTATTACAAAATAATGTTAAGTAGAAGTTGTTCCAAAGTAAAAGCCCATCAAAGTTTTTTTTTAAAAACCAAGATATTACTTCTTTTAAATGTATGACCTTAAAGAAGCATGTAGTCATGGAAGATTTGCCTGAGTAAGGAGTTTAAAACTGATTGCCTGATTAAGTTTGTTCATTTTGGTATGTTGAAACACTGAACTAAATTGATGGAGGATTAATTGACCTTTAAAAAAAAAAAAAAAGATTCCCAGAATCAAGTAAGTTTGAAGATTGGGAGTGTAGGGGAGGGTTGACAGGAAACCAAACTACTGAGTTAGAAACAAAACAAGGAACCCCCCAAAGCAGGGATCAGCAACTTTTGGCACTTGGCCCGTCAGGAAAAGCCACTGGCAGGCCAGGACGGTTTGTTTACCTGCAGTGTCCACAAGTTTGGCCGATCGCAGCTCCCACTGGCCACGGTTCACCGTTCCAGGCCAATGGGGGCTTTCCTTGGTGGGCCGTGTACCACAGGTTGCCGATCCTTGCCCTAAACCAAACTTGCCAAAATGCAAGTTAACTCAGAGCATGTCGAGGACACATTTTATTCTCTCTTGTGCTCCATCAAACTAAATGAGATTGAACAACAAAAGCTTATGTTCCAATGCATGAATAGAGTCTCTTGCATCTAACAAAAGCAAGGGAAATCAGAATTTGACAAGCTGACCTGTAGAGTCCTGTGCAGATACAAAATTTGTATCTGCATTCGATCTGAAAAAATGATCTGAGTGCAGATATCTGCAGATATAAAACAGATACCCACAGATTTTCAGGGCACTACTGACCTGTAATTTGTGATGCATTTTCCATACTCTATTGGGTTTCCTTCCAAGCCCTAAAAAGTGTGTTATCTTATCTATCATGAGTACTACAGTACTGGAACCTTAAAATCCCACCTGTCTTGCAGGAAGGAGTCTGTTTTTGCAGGAATTCAGTTTTATTCAATACAATTTACCAAGCAGATCAAGAAATCCATCACAGGACATGTGAAATCTTAAGGCTCTACGACTGTATAATTCCTGCAAGACAAAATGTTTTGAGGATGAAGTTTCAGTATGGAGCCTGAATTTCCTTGCTCATATGGGTTCCTCAGAGGGTCCCTAAATATTCTGTAAAATGTTAGGATTTAATAGAAGAGTATGTTCATTCTATTATTTGGAGGTGTTGATTTAGATTTAACATCAGCTAAGCAGAAATCCAGCAATTTAGGGAAAATAAGTTTTCATGCTTTCAACCTCTTACCTTGCGGGGCTTTCCTTCTTTCCTGTCATCTAAGATGAATTCTTCATGTGCAGAGCAAATTTTTTCTGTTCACATAAAGAAAAAGATAATGCTATATTTCAAATATAGAAGAAACTATGTTAATCAAACAGTATATTTGATCCAGAACTACATGAGAAATGCTGGAACAAGGAAAGAGTGTCATCCGTATATATTGCACAGCCAAGTGTATAGCATCTGCATTGCCTTTATATAGCTCAAGCAATAATAACCTGGCAACCACATTTCATCAGAAGAAATCCATGCAATTAAAATGATCAGACCTAGCAACAGTTTCTTTTTGTCTTCCTACTCAACGGGCCAAATTTAATCAGAGAAATGATGTTCAAGGAACTGCTGCATACAATTAAGTAATAAAGTTGTCTGGTTCTATGCTAACTAAATCACCCCTCATTTGGAGCTCTTTATTTTTCTTTACAACTATCTCTTTCCTTATAGCTTTTTAATGAGAACTTTAGAGCTGACCCTACTGCTTGGGATATGCAACATTGTTTTACCTATGAACCACTCAACACATGAGAGTGGATTTCATTAATATTTTACCAATAATCCTGTTATGTTGTGTATTTTGATGAATAAAGGCTGAAAGGCTTTAAATCACTGTGGAAGTAAATCCCTTGATGCATTAGTGTCCTTTATCATGGCCACTTTCTCAAAAATATTTTACTAAATTTCTAATGTCATTCATCAAAAAATTTGGCTTCTGCACCTTAGCACCCATGCAGACTAATCCTGATTTAGGAGGTATACATTTTCTTAGAACAAGCTATGGAACATCAGTTCAGTAGTTGGTTCTACTTTCCTCCAGTTAGCATATGAGGTATAGTACAAGACTGCAAGTGTTGATGTCAAGGGCATTCAACTGAATGCTTAGTCCTCTGAAACATGTGGGGGGGGGGGGGGGGGGGGGGCGGGCAGTAACCCAGCAGCTAAAGATTACAAGTGCAAAAAGGTTGATCCTCGTCAATTTACCCCTAATCAAAATAAGGAGATGCCATGAATTAATAGAGGAAAAATATTTAAAACTAGAAAAGGAATCCTATGTTTTACTAGTTAGGTACATGAAGCCAACCTAGTGGATGCAAAAGGGATTTAATCCAGCCTTCTGCATCCATATCTTTAAAATTCATTTCTCAGAAGCAGATGACAGCCTTTGACCTCATTGAGCTGAGCAGTAAGTAGCTCAATGTCAAAGAAATGGCTGCCCAGCTCTCTACGGCAGCAGGAAATGGGTCTGGAGACTGGCAAAGTTTGATGGTAAATAGAGGATAGTTTTGTAAATTCAAGCAGAATTAATGTAATGGTCAAAAATTTTCTTTGGAATGGAGGATAAAGTTACATATTTCTTTGGAGCAGAGCTCTTGCTACCTTTCCACATCACAAAAGACACTGACCACATCAGAATTAATGCAGTTCAGAGGGAGATTTGAACAGAGGCTAGGACTGGTGGCTCTGCTACCTCAAAGATCCACTGACCATTGCCCATGTGAAAGGGTGTGTGAGAGTGTGGGTGCACACGTGCACACACATATTAGCTGTGGCAGCCATTGGAGTGATGAGTAGCAGCCTTAGAACACCTCAGCTGCCTATAGCATGTGAGACCCTACAGAGAGAAAATCTTATCCTGATTTCTGGAATCCCTGTAGCTCAGCTGATTAGCCTATGTGCTAGGGACCAATTTTCCTTTGAAATGAAATCTAGGCTAGTAGCTTATTTGACACTGGAGAAGTTTATTTACACAGGAGAATATTCACAGAGGGTAAACAAATGAGACAGGTACACATTAAGTACTAGGATGCTGAAACTGTTCAAAACTTTATGGTAAGACTAATAAGTTATTCCTAGCTGGGTCTTTCTCAATTTACCACTTTAGTATCTTAACAGCAGGGTAAACTAAACAACTTTCACAGGTATCTACACCAGCTCACACATTTCCCAGCAATATTCACTGCAATGACATGCAAGGTACGTCTAGAAAAACAAAGACTTGGCAGCATTGTTCAAACTTAAGGCAAAGGTGGACAAATGAAATTAAGCAGCAAACTACCAGGAGTGGCTGGTCACTAGGGCTGCTGGGGTTTAGCCTAACCTGTAATGTTTAAATATTAGACACTTTATTAGCTACAGAGGGCATATTGTACTAGAGGCTGCAGTATTCCTGGCTGCTACTAGGGGATTCTGGTGGAAGTGACATTCAGTACACCTAGCATCAACTAGGACATTCAGTATACCTAGCATCAACTAGAAAACAAACGTAAGTCCCTCCTGCCATGAGATTCAGATATAGGGAGAGGAGGTGTAGATCAGAGATTACAGGCTTGCAAAGAGCTAATTCAGGTTAGCCTTGCCGATGCAGTGTACAGGACTCCTTGAACAAGCTTTCTGCTGCTTGCAGCTGCATTCCTGCCATGCTGCCTTTGTTCCTTCTACTCCAGCAACAGATGGGGGAAGAGAAGAGGGGGAGCAGAGGTTGCTAGATGGGTAAGAGGAAGGGATTTCTGACCTATGGTTCTGAACATGGGAGGTTGGGGTGCTGGGCTGCACGGGAAGTGTCCTGAGCCTAGAGAAAAATGTTTTCTGAGCCCAAGGATTTGGGGTTTGAGCCTGTGGAGTAATTGAATTGGAACAAGAAAGGTTTTGAGTTAGCGGGAAGGATTCAGTATATGCGAAGGTTTTTGAGTGTGAGGTTTGTTAGGTAAGAAGAGAAGGTTCTCATCTTGGTTCTCAAATGAGAGGGACTGGCTGGAGGAAGCTGAGGAGAACTGGGGTGGGCTCTGAGCTGGCGGCAAGATCAACAGTGATGAGTGTGGGTGGTTGAGGGAGAGAAGACAGTAAGTGGGAGTGTAAGTGGGATAATGTATGAATGAAGGTGTGAGCTTGGGTGAACTAGTTCTGTGAGTGAGCATGGGTGTATATTGGGGGATGAGCAGAAGACAGTAGGAGTACATTCAAGGGTGACAGTGAGCCAGTACGGTGTACCCGTAAGAATCTGCACTGGCCCATATGCAGCCCACATCAAAGAGCTGCCATGGCAGCACTTTAATGTCCCTGCCCCTTTTGCCTCCCCCTTTGGCAGCCCTGCTAGTAGGGTCCATACCAGCAGGGCTGCCGATGGGGGGGGGGGCAAGAAGGGGCAGCAATGTTAAAGCACCGCCGCAGCAAAGGACCCTGTAGCACTAACATCCCTGCCCCTTCCCCCCCCCCTCCCCTGGGCACCGATGTGGGGGCAGCAAAGGGAGCAGCTGCTCCGGGGTCAGCGATTTAAAAGGGCCCGGGGCTCTGGAAGGGCTGACTGGGGGATGCTGACCCCCTAGCCCCACTCCTTCTGCCTGAGGCCCTGCCCCTTCAGAGGCCGGAGCCGGCAAGTGTCTGGAGTTACTTTCACCCCTGAGTATATTAGAGAGGTGGCATGGAGACAGGAGAAGAAAATGGAGAAAAGAGTAAAGTGGTCACATAAGGATAAACACTGTTATCCCTCCCCTTTTCTGTGATGTATTCCAACTTTTCATTCTGAAAGGGGAAGGGGAGTGGAAGAGGAATGAGTGAACTCTCTTTTCTTCCCACTTTGGTACCAACCTCTCTCCCCTTTTATCCATCAGCCTCACTCCTCACCACCACCAGGTTCCTAGTTTTTCTATTTTGAAAGGTTGGTCACCATACAAGTGGAGAATGGAGGGGAGAGAGACAACTAAAATGTATGTGATTCACTCTACCTACAAAAGAAAGGACAATAAGTGGGGGAGAGGGGGAATCTAAGGGCTCTTGTAGTGCTGCAGCACAGAAAGCACTTTGAGCACTTGAGAAGACCTAAAGGGAAGTATGAGAGACTTCCATGTGAGGAGCAGATTGTGTTATACCTGAATAAAGGGATTCCTGTTAGGATTATAAACTATCTTCTGTTGGCACTGTCCAGTGGATCGAAAAACCAATCCACTGGATCGAAAAATCTGTCTTATCCAGATGTGTCCTCTTTAGACTAGCAAGTGCAGCTGGAAATACTATCTGTCCCCTGTCCTTCTAAATCACAGAACATCCAAACTATGGCTGTCCCTTGCAATAGGTGCACTGGAAGAAAGAGGCTCCTTGAACAGTCTCCCACTCTTAATATACCTAGGCAGGACCAGCTCTAATTTTGCTTTAAGCATATTAAGGATTTGTCTTTTTCAGATCTATTTAAATTATTCTTACCATGCATTTCATTATAAAAGTCCTAGTGTGCTGGGAGTTGCTGAGCTATTGTAAAACAATCAGATACTTCTTCTTTGCATGGAAAACAAGCAGCAGCACTTACATGGCAATGACTGAAACCATTATTATCCATTAGATCTGTGGACTGAACAAATTCAGTTTCAAGCATCTATACATATCAACAAATATATGGCAGCTCAATTGAGAAGGTTCACGTTTAAGGAACAAGGGCAACAGAAAACACACAAAACTATATGATCTTGCCAGGGACTAGCGTGTAATTAAAGGTATGTAATTCTGAACTGAAGAACATATTGACATCTGCTGTCCTATGCCTGAACACACACAGGATGATGATATGCACGCAAGTGCCATTCAGTATGTAGGCAGGGAACTTTTTACTGTGGTTGTGCAGCAACTAGCACAACAGAATCCCAATCTTGATTGGAGCCGTCAACAGGATACTACACTTTGGGACACATTTGTACGCCCCAGGTTGCCTTTATGACTACTGAGCCTTTTAAACTGGGAGCTATAGTTGTAGGTCACATGCTTGCTCCTAATCATGGTGCCTTACAAAAAGTCCCTCATAAGGCTTCATGTCTTTTAGGTTGATAGGAGATACCCAGGATCAGGAAAAGAGAGTCAGTACTCAGTACACAGAAAGGGAAAGAGATATCTTCCCAGCTGCAGAGAATGAGACAGGTCCCTGTTCTTAAATGCTTTGTACCATTTTGATCTTGTGCATCTTTTGTTGCCTAATAAGTCTGCCTGGAATTAAACTTGAGCACGTGAGCTTTATTTGGACTGCTCAAGATAGTGCATCTGCTTATGTTTTATAGGATCTTTGGGTAACAGCACAATGTAAAAAAATATTTACTGTTACTACTACTACTACTAAGTTCAGGTGAAACTTTTTGAACGTTTAAAAATTACAAAACAAAGAACACCCAGACATGCTACCATGGATGTATTGGACAGTTCAAGTGTTTAATGCAATTGTGCTCCATAATAATACGAAAAAGTTAAACATATACCTTTTTGAAAAGTCTATAGATATCCACAATACCAGCTTCTCCAGCCAGCTGCATCAGATAATGACAAACAAAACACTTGGCAATGCTCTAAGAAGCAGCTGTAGTATAGGCTAGGATGCCCCATAAACACAGGCATCTCTCGCTGGCTTACCAAAATTAGACTTAAAGAGGATTCCTGATACCGAAGAAATCAGTCTGTTCTTCTAACCACTTTGTGGTTATAAGTTGCTAAAAGCTAAAATGTTGACTTGCTACAATATTTGCATATGCAAATTAAATCTGAAATTCACAAGTTAGTCTGTTTCCTTATGCTGTGCTGTATTGAATGCCACAGAGAAAATTTGATTTGAAGAGTCAAAAGACATCTCATGCTCTAGGACAGGGGTGCTTGACCTTTTTATTTCTGATGCACCCCCCCCCAACATGCTATAAAAATTCCATGGTCCAACTGTGCTACAACTATTTTTCTGCACATCCAGTAGATTAAAAGCCAGGGCTGGCATTAGGAGGTAGCAAGCAGGGCAACTGCCCAGGGCCCCTGCGAAGCTAACTTGTGTGGGCTTTGGCTTCTGCCCTAGGTGGTGAAGCCTGGTCTTTGGCTTTCTGCCTTGGCCTCAGCGAGTCTAACATTGGCCCTGGTCTCTGGGTATTTTGACTGATCTCCTGTAACCTACTCATGGCCCTCCCGTGGGCCCCAGACATGTGGTTGAGAGGGGCTGCTCTAGAACACAGATCACAAATTCCTTCTCTCTTCCTCTTCCACTTGAAGGAGCTGCATTTCTCAATTTGCCTAACATGCTCTTAATGCATGAACACTCAGATGCTAGTGTCATCCCCCCGTTTCACAGTGGTTTCCTTATTTGACTCAGCCTCCCAACCACCTCTTGGTAATTGCTTCTTCAAACTCAAATTTAGATACATCTTCTATGAGAATATTATCCAGCATTGCCAACTTGCATAGTTTTATTACAAGTTTCATGGTGTTTTTCTTAAATCTCCTGGAGACAAGTAGTTGGGAGAGTCTCAGCTTTCACTGAAAAACAAACAAACAACCCATGACTGCAAAGCTTAAGAATATGATCAGTGTATCTCCTGAAGGCTCAGAAACTGGAAGACATAAAATGAATCCAAAATTATTTTAAAAACTCATGAACTTATTATTTTAAAAAAACTTTAGAAACTGTGTCTCTCCCACTGCTAGAGGTCAGGGGGAGACCACAGGCTAATTGCCCTGGCTTCTCTGCCTCTCTGGCCTCAGAAATAAGGGGAGGAGAGGGGGAAGGAGAGAGAAAGAGAGGCTAAGAGCCAGGGCATTTGTCAATTTCACTTTCTAGGGCAGAAAGTGAAATTGCTGAGTCTTCTAGGCAGGCAGTTCTGGGAGTTGTTACTTCAAGTTTTCCAGAAAAAAAAAATTTGCATATAAGGAGATTTTTTGGTTGGAAAAGTCATTCCGATAAAAAAAAAATTCCTGAGAAGCCCTATTTCGCCATAAGAGATGTGAAAGTCTACTAAAATGCACTGAACCAATGTAGAATTTTCATTTCTTGCAAAGCAATTTCACAATAGTCAACTCATTCTGTGGCAGAATGTAATAGGCATATTCACTGTGAAAGAAGCTACACACAGAGAAGATACATTATATAAATTGGGAGATGCTGAAGAGAAAAGTAGAGGATGAGACATATAAAACAAAGTTTGGAATTTTTTAAACTCAGCTGCACTCTGCTGCTTTGCCTTCTAGATGTCTTGGACAAGGCACAGGCAGATTTCCAGCTCCAGATTGTTGCCTCTTGTGTAAACAAATTTTTACAAAATTCAGCCTGTGTGGTGCCTTAAAAGTCCCTGGGAGTTTGCTCCCATTGAAGTTAATGTTAAGAGTTAGGCCAATGCCAAGTGCTCTTAAAAATTCCTTCTTAAATTAATATACCGTTGCTAATACATGACTTTGTGAGTTTCGGTGAGTTTTATTTTTAGACTGGGATTATTTTAGGTGAAGTCCAAATGTTCCTTGTGCTCTGATGTAGAAGGAGCTTTACTTAACCACTGAAAAAAGTGACAAACAGTCCTGTGGCACTTTATAAACTAACAGACGTATTGGAGCATAAGCTTTTGTGGGTGAATACCCTGTTTGTCAGATGCATGTCTCTGATACTTAACCCCTGAAGTAGACCTGTAACCACAAGTTCTCTTAAAAACATATCACCTAGAAAGAGAAAAATGATAAACTAAACTACATAATCCTTTCCTTATATAACACATCTTTTGTTAAGTATTACTGCATTCGATTAATAGTACTTTCTGGATTTATTCCATGTTCAGAAAGACACTGTAAATTAATCTAAAATGATCTGACTAGCCTTCTAAGCACTTATCTTTGGGACCAAATTCCACAGTTGAGATTTTTTATTTTAAAGTCTTTTGATATTAGCTGTTTTAAATTCTCTTCAGCTGAAAATAGGCAATGATGTAAAATATGGCAGACTGGAAGCAATTTAAACAACAAAAGCACCCCAAAACCACTAAACTGGTGCTGCAACTTTTATCTAAAACTAGAGCATGATGAAAAGATATACTACTTTTGTTATAATGCAGCAAAAACAAACTAAATCAAAAAAATTTAATACCCATTCATTTCTTAGGCATCTTTAAAATATAACTGCTTCGTAAATCCAAATCCTAAACCCAAGCTCACAGAAGGGGTTGAGTGAGAGATTAGTGAACAGCATGGGATCAACATTCTATAAAAGATGGTGGGGGAGATTTTCAAAGATCCAAAGGGGAGTTAGGCTCCCAGCTCCCGCTGAAAGTCAATGACAGTTGGGTGCCTAATTCTCTTTGCGTCTCTGAAAATGTCCCTCTGTCACATGGCCATGTCTTGTTGCTTAAACAGACTAAGCACGGTCAAGTGAAAAAATCCAAAATTAAAAATCAATCTTTAAAACAAAGCAATTACAATTCTTTTAAGTTTTTAAGCCATGCTTGGATTATTAAATAGTAGGATGGTACACCTCACCCTAATACCATCTTCATATGAAATAAGTTTATAAAACAAGCAATATGCCTGGCTATTACCCATGCTATGGGGAAATCCTATCAAAACACCCTCTCCGTAGCCTTGGGTAAGTTATTAAATTCTCTGTCAGTTTTCCCCAGCTGTAGAATAAACATACTACCACTTAAATTAATCCTACCAGACAGGGCCATTTTGTAGATTCATTAGCAAATAACATTTTGATATTTTAAAAAGGTGTTATGTGAGTTCCAAGAACTACAGGCAGAGCAGGTAATGTTACCTATAGTTAAAGTTGCCCAACAGTTTCTACGATAAGACCCTATTTCAATTGCTTATAAAACTTTGCCAGGTTTAGCAGTTTGGGCTGAAATATTGCATGCCAGGCATCTGGCTCCTAAACATTTTCGGAAAGTTTCAGCTAAAAGGGTTTGTCCATTTCACAGAAACCAGTCACAGAAAAAGATGTTGTTTTGCCAATGTTAAAATCATACACATACTACTTTTTCTACAGGACTCCTGCCTTGTTTAGTCCACAGAGTGGATGGCACTCTGGAAACAAATCAGGGCTGTGGAATGTATATTGTGGAACACGTGGGCAAGACAAGCTAGGTTTAAGGGTGGGGGGCAAGAGGAAGAACCACAGCTAAATAGTCTGGAGCCAGTCAGTGGACTCTCAGTCAGTACTGCTGAGCTAGAGACGACCTCCAGGAAGATGAGCACAAAACCAGGAGCCATCCTGCACATGTGCAGCATCCTACAAAACCATCACAGATGCACAGTGGGCTGTCCTGGATGTCCCAGGCATGGTCAGTCTTCACACAGTGAACCACCCCTCACCTGAACTTTTAAGCTGGCTCCAAAGGACGTGCAGGAAACTGAAGTCAGGTAGCCATCCATCCAGCCTGTTGATGTGAGAATTTCTGCTAGCAGCGGCAGCAGCAGCTTCTGCTCTCTTCCATTTTGTCCACCACAGTGAATAGTGGAAGTTATCAGTTACACGGAAGGTGTGCAGCACTGTCCAGATAGGATTTCTACTATGCACTTAGTAGCAGGATGCATCCTGTATATCCCTAAACAGTGGCAAGTGTGGCATCTGCTGTACCTTGGTGTTCAGTTTATTGGCTGCCGAAACTAGATGTTGTTAGGTGGAGGAATATTGGGTAGGACTGATAACCCATACAAGTTTTGCTGGCTTCAGTGTGCCTATGATAATTCTCCTAATATGATTAAGCTGTGTGTCCACTAGTTTAATGTGGGGCAATTTAACTAAACTGGAGCACAATATTCACCAACTAAATAAGAGAGGGAGCCCCCAAACATGCAGTATTTGTGCATTAACTCCCCAGAGTGACCCTACCAGTTTGTTCAAGAAACAGTTTCCGCTCTTCATCTTTCGAGCTATTTTAGTGACATGATATTTGTATGTCAGTGTACAATCTAAAGCGGCCCCCACAGACAGTCTTTAGATCATAGGACAACTACTGATCATTCAAGAAGATGTTAACTTACCGTTGGCTCTGAACCCTATGCAGGTGGAAGCACGGTGACATGGTTTTTGATGTATTTTGATATGGCTGCCAAAGGTAACTATTGCAAGAAATGGAGACTGAAACATGGTCCAAGTTCTCTTCAGTCCTCTGGTAGTCACAGTCCTTTAAGGCCAAGCAAATACCTTTGGCATGCATTTACCACATGGAGATGGTGTTCGATAAATCATTGTTGAATAAATTAAGTAAAGTTGGCGCCAACAGCAAGTCTTGCAGGAGTCAATTCTTCTGAAATCTCCAGTTGTTGGTTTTGTGACACTGAGCCACCTGAAAACATTTAACTCGGAGCATGAGCTGCTTCTTCTCAGTTGCCAGGACAACTTATCTAAGAAGAACTCTTGATATCTTTTATATCAGTGTGTCAGATAGCGTCATAGGCTGCAGTAAGATCTGAAGACAGCTCTGGTTTTCTTATTCTCTTGAAATCCATTTTCAGTACATACAGCACTGTTTGGATGGTTTGCACTAAATAAGGCCTGTGGAGGAACACATTGAATGTGGAGGATAAAAACAAATATTGCTTAATGACCTATCCACTAAATGAGGCCAGAGTCTCACGGGGGGAGAGGAAGAGGGAGGAAGTAGTAAGAACATCAGAATGGCCCTACTAGGTCAGACCAAAGGTCCATCTAGTCCAGTATCCTGTCTTCCAACAGTGGCCAATGCCAGGTGCTCCAGAGGGAATGAACAGAATCGAATTACATGATCATGTAATTAAAGACTGTATCGTAATGCATGCACACAAAGGGTGATGAATTAAGGTTGCACAGGAAATGCTAGATGTAAGGTTGCTTAACTTTTAAGTGCTTGACTTTACATCCAAAAAACTGTTTAAAGAACATAAAGGTTGCACTTATTATTATTACAAGTGTACAACATCACAGATAAGAATCTTTTCCCACACTGTTATTGCTTCCTTGGATTTCCTCCAAGGGGAAGCCCTGCAACCACTTTAGAATCTTGAAAAGCTAAATTCGCATTTTAAATGTTTCATATGGAATTTAGCCTGTATAACCATAAGGGTCATGTTATGTTTTTACTAGGGCTGAAAGAACTACTTCTAGTGAAGAAATATTCTGTTTGCAACTTGTACACAGATCTTGATATCCAATGATCTCTTTATACACATTTATTTGATAAGGGTTTTGTCTGACAGCTTAAACAATTGAGCAACCAAAAAGCTAATGTGACAGCAAAAGCTATTGCTGGCAGATATTTATAATTTGATGTTCAAGTTGTAGGACTGGTCAAAGTAAATCATGTGATATTGATTCTGTTTCCTACAGGACTGTAACTTTAATAAAACAGTAAAAAAAAAAAAAAAAAAAGACTTGAAGTCACTGGGCCTTTGATTCTCTCAGAAGGACTAAATCCTGGTCCCAGTGAAGTCAATGAGAGTTTTACCATTCACTTCAATGGCAGCATTATTTTGCATTTTAAAAATGCACTCCAATGTATTTTGAATACAGACACATATATTCAACTCCTATTGTCTTCAGCAGGAGCTCTATATGAACAAATGAGAGCAACAGTTGGTCCTAAAGATGTACACTAGATAACAGTGTTGATGTAGAAATACATGATGCACTCACCTTTTACCTCTTGAAGACCAGAGTTCAGTTTTGATCAGCATCACAAATGATGGTCCTACTCTAAATCCTTGCAAAGGAGAGGTTCAGTATGGGACAGACAAAGATGAGGGAGTAAAGTGCATTGATACTTGTGGAAGATCCTACAATATTGTGACTGAAGCAGGATTTTAGCATTTTAAATCAAAGCATATTTAAAATTATTCAATTAAGTTTAGTTATAAGAATCTGGTTTACATACACTACCTGCTTGACAGTTGCTCTCCTTCCTTTTTTTATTTTAAAGTAGCTTTTTACTTACTTTGGGCATTTTGGAAGCACTGGGGTTCTTTCAGCATCAGAAAACCATAGCTGAACTGCCTGAATCATCTGCAGAACATGTGAAATTAACACACCAATTTCCAGTACATCATTACTGTGTAACCCTTCTGCCTGTCTGAGTTGGCAGCAACAAGGGCCGGATTCAGTATCTGGGGTTCCGTTTCAATAATGCAATGCAAAACTGGCTTGAGCCTCCACCCAGTGACCTGGGACAATTACATGCCACCCCCCAGCCACCTCTAAGAGGCAACACTTTCCCTCTCGCAAGCACAGAGTCTGAGTGTAGCAAATAAAGGAGGGAAAATGTGGCATTATGTTGGTGAAAAACACCACAAACAGGATTCATAACATAAACTATGAGGAAAAGATCCACCCCCAAGTAAGTTTGGCAGTGCCTTTCTCCCCTCAGGGTCTTAAGTCCAGCAACCTAAAAATGTCTGTCCCTGGTCAGTGCAGCCCCGGAGTTCAAAAGTTTATCTGCAGAGTTTTACCTCCTAGCTGGGGGGTGGGGTGCGGGGTAGGGACTTAGCATTAAGGGGCACCTTACATGGTCTGAGGCCAACTGCCCTGCCTCTCCATGGGGTTCTGCTACAGCCTTCACTGTGAGCCACTCCACTAGCTACTCCGCTCCACGAGCTGTCCCATAAGCCGCTCCAGTCATCCCGCAAACTGCTCTTCTCCGCCAGCTGCTCAGCAACATATCTTCAGGCTCCCCTCCACAGCACTCAGTGATTTCAGCTCTTAGTAATTTTAGCTCTTTAGTAATTTCAGCTTGTAGCAGGGGAGCCTCAGTGCTGGTGCACCATTGTCCCAAATATCAGAGGGGTAGCCATGTTAGTCTGGATCCTCCAAAACGTCTGTTAGTCTATAAGGTGCCACAAGATTCTTTGCTGCTTTTACATTGTCCCAAAGTGAATTCAGCTCAGCAGCCTGTAACTAGACCCCTAATGGAATTAAAATTAAATTTAGCTCTGATAATAGAGAGAGGAAGTGGTACAGTTGGTATTTCAGGCCCTCAAAAGGGGCCCATACCATCAGGTAAAAATACCTGTCCCCAGCCTCTCTCAATTCACTGGGTTTTGGAACCCATGTCCCTTGTCTAGTGAGTGCTACTTAGTTGATCGCAAGTCCCTCTGTCATAAAACAATTTCATTGTCCTTGATTCACATAATCAGGGTAACAACACTTTATTTTTCCTGCCCCAATAACAGAGAAACTGGGGGTCCCACAGCAGCCCAAGTGACCATTTGGGCTGCTGTGGGCTCATGCTAGGTGGGGTGGGTGTGCCTATGCAAACAAGATCAGGCCCTGAAGTTCTTTTTCACAACTCGCCAAAATTCACCACCAGATGTCAGGGTAGAGCTCATCCTGACTCTGCTCACATTGAGAGCTCTCAGAATCCCAAGAGCAGATCCTCTCAGTTTATTAATGTTCAAAATAGATGCTAGGGGACATAGCTCTTTATTGGCTTCTGACTGAGATTTATTTTCTGTAGCACCTACAGGTTTATTTCTCTCAGTTACTCTTTGCTCAGCCAAAGCCACACTGTTCCTTTTGTCTTCTGTCAAAGACTTCATGATTTCCAATATAGCCTCCATTTTTTCTTTTGTTGTTTTAGCTTTTCCTTCTACTTGCAATAATTTTTGCCAGGTCTGAAACATGCACATTTAATCTAAAGCTTTGAGTTAGCTTCTGGCTGGTGTGCAAAAAGGTTTCTTCATCTTGGCCTTTGTGGCAATTAATTCTGGCCGTCTTTATGGACCAGTTATTCTTTCTTACATTGTATTTTTTCTGACTGCTTTTTTGTTTCATCTGATTCTTCTAAAAGGACCTTCTGTAGTTCAGGATCTTGGGTGCTATCAAAATGGAATATTTTTTGTTACTAATCTTGTTAATTTTTCTCCTCAAAAAAAATTATTTCCTCTGAGTACTTATATTTACTTCATATCAGATGCCTAGAACATTTACTTTGTCAATTCAGCTTGCATTGTTTGCCCATTACTTTACACTGGCTGCTTATAAAGTGGCTGATTGATAGTTTTAAATCAATACCGATTTTAAAGCCCTTACTTGTGTAGACCCTAGGTCTACATATAAAGACAACTCCTATTCCAGATCCAAGGAAGTTTCAATAAGAATGCCCTACCTCCACTTTGGGCCCCAGAAATTGCTGGAGATGGGAGCAAGCAGATATTATCTGGATCATCTCAGTGAATCTTATGCTTGCACAGTCTATTTATTATCTTTTAGCTGAACTGTAAAATCTTCAGCACATGGACTATCCCATTTGTATAGTGCCTAGCACTATGCGGCTGGACTCTCTAGGCACTGTTATAGCTATAGCATGCTGGGAGTGAAGGGGAGGGAGAGGCAAATGCTTTGAAAATGTAAAACAATCAGTAAATTTTTCACAGAATCCCTGTGAGGCAGGAAAAAAATATTACCATACCACTCAGCTCCCATGAGGAAATAGAGACAGAGAGGTGAAGAAATATTCTAAAGGCCACATGGAGGATATGATCTGGCCCCACAGGAATCAGAATGAGTTTTGCCATCGACTTCAGTGGGAACCAGATCAAGCGTGAATCACTACTAAACTAAAATGTACTGAGTCTTTCAGTCCTGTACACAGTGCACTGGAAAACGCTGCCTGTCAACATAGTTGTAGCAAGGAGGAATACCTATATTTCTTACTAAATATTTGGACAAATCATTTCTTACAAAAAGTGTTATATGCAGGAATGTTGTAGTTAAGTATATTACAGCAAACTGCCAGATCATAAGACAAGAGATTTCTTTTCTTTTTGTAATTATTATTAGCTATTGAGATCAGTTTTATTTACATTATCCTTCCACTGCCTTGGTTATGATGACTCATTTTCTCCTCTCATAAAAAGTAAGTGGAGTCAAACAGTGGATTAAAGTACCCATTCAGGATGCTATACATTTTTCATCAAACTGCTTAATTCATT
Organism: Chelonoidis abingdonii; assembly: GCF_003597395.2. NCBI lineage: Eukaryota > Metazoa > Chordata > Testudines > Testudinidae > Chelonoidis > Chelonoidis abingdonii. The sequence continues at coordinate 53,269,674 of NC_133772.1, forward strand.
TAGAAAAAATATAAACATGGATGTCAGATTAACGTGTGCATGTGGGTGGATATGAGAGAGAAAAGACATATAATAAGAAACTAGTAAATCCATCAGGTAGACATTTAACTGAACTAAATTGGATCCGGTACTACACTATCATCAATCATCATCATCATCCCATGACTTCTTACAAATAAGCAATACTTTTATAATATATTGGTACTGAGTTAAACAAAGAATTGTCCTTCAGATTATGCACATTAGCAGGAGATTTACTGGCACTGAGTACGAGAAGTTATTTCATGGATAGTTTTCCTGAAAACCCTCACTGTAATTTGACTTCCATTTAGCTATTTATTATTTCTGACTTTGATTTCCAATTGTTGCTGAATGCAGAGATAAATTCTCAGAGACAATTTTACTCTCAGTTACAAGCATGCAACTCATTGTACTTAGGGGGCTTGAACACATTTAACAAAGTGGAATTTGGCCGGATCCTGCAAAGCCTTATTCATATAAGTAATCCCACTGACTCCAAACAGGACTCCTTCTATGCATGAGGCATTGCATTACTGGACTCAGAGTATCAAGTCAGAGACTGTTGCACTCTGTGGTTCAGTTCTGGCCCTGAGTTACACTGGTGAGACCCCAGCAACAACAATGGAACTGTGTCTGATCACACTGAGGCTGAATTTTTTTTGGTGCTCCTACGGTATCATCTTAACTAGCCATTACAGGACAGGACATGCAGAAAAAGTACATGACTATTGAACATGAACTTACTGAAATACATGACTTGATTTACTGCCTCTATAAATCGCAACAATAAACTGTTATAAATTCTTTAAATTTCCTTGACTTCTTACCAGCTCATACATTTAAAAGAAAAAAAAAGAAAAATAAAGAAAAGTTTTAAGAAATCCTGTAAAAAAAATATTTTTTAAATGCAAATGTGATTGTTTTGTTTTTAAATATTTAAATGATTTTACAAGTGCTAGAACTAAAATCTCTGCTTATGGGTACCCATCCGAGAGCAGAATAGGGCAGTCAATTGGAGCCACTGACACATCGGAGACCAGAGTTTACCTCTTAATGTTTAAAGCTTTGCATGCTTTTTGTTTGAATACTACTGTGGATGTGTCATCAATATGTAAAAAATGGCAGCAAAATAAAGGTTCTACAGAGATTATAATTGGCCAGGCCCAGGAGCTTCCGTGAGCCAGGCACTCCCTTAGCTTCTGCTGGCCACTCTGGAGAAGTGACCCATGCTGTGCTCAGGGCACAGCTGAGATTTCTTTTGCTAGCCCACAAAACTCACACTCTACTCTCTACCAATGGGTGTTTAGGAGCCAAGGTGGAGGTTTTTACCTCTTACAGAAGGAAAATCCAAGTAACTGGGACTCTCTGTGCCCACCCCTTTCTAAATGCTGTTTTGAAGACTCTGGCTTGTTATATGCACACAGTAGGAACACCAGCATTTGCTGTTAAGTCAAGAAGTGTCAGAATGCAGGAGCTAAAGAGCAGAACATTCAAATCCTAGCAGTTATGAAACATTTCAGCATAGAAATCATACTACAGAAAGGGCCTGATTGGATAAAAAGGGGGAGAGGAGGTATAAGTAAGGAGCATCTCAACTTGCAACCAAGCTAAGGGACTATGCACAGTCTTGGTCATTGCACACCCAGGCCTGGTCTACACTACGCATTTAAATCGATTTAAAGAGCGTTAAATCGATTTAACGCTGTACCTGTCCACACTACAACGCCCTTTACATTGATATAAAGGGCTCTTTAAATCGATTTCTGTACTCCACCCCGACGAGAGGAGTAGCGCTAAATTCGATATTAACA
>NC_133772.1:53273265-53362083 GCF_003597395.2 Chelonoidis abingdonii
CAACGCTTCAGAAATCGACTTTAGCCTCAGACCATGGACGCACAACGCCGAATTACTGTGCCTAGTGTGACCGCATGAAATCGAATTTATAATATCAGTTTTATAAAACCAATTTTAGCTAATTCAATATTATCCCGTAGTGTAGACGTGGCCCCAGTGCATAAGAGTCAAAAGGTCTCTAGCCTCAACAATAGGGTTAGAAACATAATAGAAGTGGAGAAGGGGACAAACCGCAGGGCCATGGTCCTGCCTCATTCTGCACCAGCCAGCAGAGGTGGGCCAAGTGCTGGGCACAGCATATGCTGCAGCCAGGTAAAGAACACAGATGCCACTACTCTCTGCACTCCCCAGAGGTGGCTCAGGCTCAATGCCTGCTGGAGCTGCTTCCAGTCACTTCCCACCTTGAAATATGGACACTGGCTTAAAGCAATTTTCTCACACAAATTGTACATTTTGAAAACTGGTTTAACAAAATCTCTTGATTCTTAAAAAAGCAAAGAGGAAAAACAGATGCTTCATCATGTGGAACCATGACAACTCCATAGTCTGGGTGTCCCTACACCTCTGGCTTCCAGAAACTGGGACTGGACAACAGGGGATTAATCACTTGATAATTGCCCTGTTGCGTTCATCCCCTCTGAAGCATCGGGCACTAGCTACTTTTACAAGACAGGATCCTGCGCTAGATGGACCATTGGTCTGACCCAGCATAGCCATTCTTATCAGCAGTGTTGGAACCTGTAAATCCATAACACAGACCTCTGCCCCTCAAACTATCAGAGTAACTAATAGCAGTAGTAGGCTGTCATTTTCTATGGGGGCCGGCCACTAGAAGGAGATAAGACAGTGGGTTTCACAGCTATTTCTGACAGTAGAATAGTGTTCAGACTCAGTAATTCTGGGTGCCATTCCAAGTTCTGAGTGATTACACTAGAGCTGTGGTTTTCGAACTTTTTTCTGGGGACCCTGTTGAAGAAAATTGCTGATGCCTGCGTCCAAACGGAGCTGGAGGATGAGGGGCTCAGGGCTGGGGCAGAGGGTTGAGGTGCAGGGGTGAGGGCTGCAGGACGGGGCCAGGAATGAGGGGTTTAGGATGTGGGAAGAGGTTCTGGGCTGGGGCAGGGAGTTGGGGTGCAGGAGGGGATCCAGGTTTGGGGGGCTCAGGGCTGAGGCAGGGTGCTGGGGTGCAAGAGGGGGTCAGGGCTCTGGGCTGAGGGGTTTGGGGTGCAGGAAGGGGTTCCAGGTTTGGGGGGGCTCAGGGCTGGGGCAGGTGATTGGGGCATGGGCACAGACTTACCTCCGGTGGCTCCTGGTCAGTGGTGCAGCTGGGATGCACTGTGGACCGTGCTTAGCCCTGGAAGCAGCCAGCAGCAGGTCTGACTTCTAGGCAGAGGTGTGCAAGTGGCTCCATGCGACTCTCACCTGCAAGCACCCCCACATACTTCCCATTGGCCAATTGCTGACCAATGGAGCGTAGAGCTGGTGTTTGGGGTGGGGGCAGCTCATGGAGCCCTGTGGCCCCCCTGTCTAGAAGCTGGACACACTGCTGGCTGTTTCCAGGGCACAGCGTGATGTCGGAAAAGGTAGGCACTAGCCTGCCTTAACTGGGCAGCACCAGCAATGGGACTTTTAACGTCCTGGTCGGCGTTGCTGACCAGAGCAAGGCGACCCAGCACCTGACAAGCTGCAACCCAGTAGTGGGTTGTGACCCACGGTTTGAAAAACACTGCACTAGACACTTCTATTTCTGAAACTTCTCATGCCTGACTGCTTCTGGTCTCCAGCCTGTCCTAGTCTTGAGGCCCCCAACTCTCCCTTGGCTCCTCATTCCATTTCCCAACCTCCCTTATCTCGGTTTCCAATCTCGCCATTGCTCCTCATTGCAGTCCGACCCTGCCACTATACCCCCAGGTGTGACTCCACACTCTTCTGCATTTAAAAAAAAAAACCCAGCCTTCATCTCCCTTCTCCTTCTCTCTGCTAGGAGGCTAATAGGGGATCCATTAAAGGAACAGGAGAGACAATTTCCTGACTCTGTGCATGGAATAACCATGGTAAATGGGAGGAGCAATTGCAGGGAAATGCCTGCAGCCCCAAGCATACTCAGCTGCTCTGAAGGAATGGCACATACAGAAGTTGTCTGGTATATGCAAGTTGTGAGTGGATGGAGTGTGCTCATGGAAGATGGAATCATCAGAAAATTTAAATGCCAAAAACTCAAATTAGTCTTCTCTGAACAAGTGTGAACTCAGAGTTTCAGAGACTTGGCCAAATTTGGGTGGACTTTCACAAAGATGGGCAATGTCATATCTCTGACAGTATGGAGACTGCTGCCCCAACCAAATTTCAAGTCCCTATTCCACAGAATGGAGGCACTAGAGCTTCTCAACTAAACAGTTATAAAAAATATTAACATAGGTAAAACAATGCATTTTCCCCTGAACTTGTCTGAGAAATGGTGGATGCATTTTTGCTGAATTAAAATAAAAAAAAAAAAATCAGCCTGAGGCAGAAACCTGGCATGGAAAATTTTAGCCTAAACCTTAATGTCTGGCAAAGTTATAAGCAACTGAAAATAGGGTCTTATAATGGAAAGTATTAGGCAGCCTTAAGTAGGAATTGCTACTTGCACCACCTATATAAGAGGCGACTGTATAATAAACACTCTTTTCAGAAGGCTAGCAGATTTCTTTAGCATTGTTCTTTCAAAGGTTACATTGCACAAAGAACATGAATGTCTGTCATAGTAGGCAGATGTTTATTGTAAGCCCGCCGGTTTGGGCCTCGTCCCCCTCAGGTGCGGCGGGGAGCCAGGGCGCCTCCTTCTAGGCAGCGGGACGGGTTCAACATCGGTCCTGTACTTGAGGGTCAAGCAAATAAGGTCTATGGGCCCTGGCCCTTAGGCAGGGCAGGGCAACAAACAGTTCAGGCTCAGCTCCTGGTCACAGGGCTGAGCAAACAAAGTCCAAAGGCCCTGGCCCTTAGGCAGGGCGAGGCACCAAACAGTTCAGGCTCTGGCCCTTTGGGGCAGGGCAAAGGTAACAAAGTCTAGGGGCCTGGCCCTGCCCACCAAGCACAGTTCAGGCTCTGGCAGGGCAGGCGGTAACGGGGGGCCCTGGCAAGGGCGGGGCAACAAACACTGTAGCACAGCTCAGGGGTCTTGGTGAAGGGGGAATTCTGCCACCCGGTTACGGGTGGCAGGGGAACGCAGGCCCACCCACTCCTCTGCGTTCCAGCCCGGGGCCCTGGTAGCGGCGGTTGCCGCTAAGGCGGTCAGTGGGGATCCGGACCGAAAACACCACTGACAGGGTGATCAGTAGGGCTCCCAACCGAAACATACTGACAAGGTGACCAGTGGGGATCCTGGCCGATACACACGGCCATAGGCTCGGGCCTTCTGCGGCCTGACTGTCGTCAGCCGCCCCCGGCTACTTCCAACTTCCCCTCCCCTGGTACCTGTCCTCGTCGGCACAGTCCGGTGGGTCCCAGACCATAGGTCCTCGGAGAACTGGGGAGAGCAGGCTCTGGCGGCTCTCCGGCCAGCGGGCGCAGGGGAGTCAGGCTGAGGTCCTCAGGATACCGGCACGGGGCAGGTCCGGCCAGCGCTCCTCTGGATACTGGGCTCGAGGTAGTCCGGCCAGCGCTCCTCTAGATACCGGGCCGGCGGCAGGTCTGGCCAGCGCTCCTCGGGATAGTGAGCACAAGGCAAGCTGGGCCGAACGGGAGCTCGGGCCTCCACATCTGTACTCTTCGGCGTCCTGGGCTCAACTGAGCTCTGGGCCCTGGCTTTTATACTTCCTGTCCCGCCCCTTGACTTCCGGGGGGCAGGAACAGGCAGTATTGGCTCCGCCCACAGAGGTGCTTGCTCTGGCTCTTCCCCTTCAGGTGCAGCAGGGAGCCAGGGCACCTCCTTACATTTATTTTATAGCAATTCTCTAAATGGATGCTGTTTAAATTACTGTTCTAATTTAAGGCTGTCAAGCTTAAAATTCAAAGCAGTTATGTGGTATTCAATCCTTTGTAAGTTTATCATTCACCTTAATTTTTGTTTCTATTATCAGAGATCAATAAAATTTATGGTCAAGGAATGATATATGCATCACAGTTTGAAAGGAAGTTACAAGATCAGGGTTCTTTGCTCAAATTTCAGTGAAATTTAACTTCTCACTATAGATGTTACCTGAATTCATGAAAGACTATGAAATAAGATTTCCTTTAAACTGAAGCCAAAAAAGTTTCCTTGCACATGTACACTACTATAACCACATTTATTTTTATTCATTTTTCTTTTCTAAGATGGAACAAGTGTTATATTTCTATGGTGTTAGAGCTCTGTGACCTTGCCGACAGTAGGCTGAAAGGCATGGCCAACAAGTTGCTCAGTAAAGTTTGAGACTATCCCAGCTGCACATTTGTAACTAGTGAAATAAGCAAGCATTATACCAGAGCAAACCCAGTGCAAATGAGAGGAGAAGCAGTCCCCTGGTGTTCACACACCTACTCCAGTTGTGTTACAAGCAATGCTTTTGTGCATTTTTTTGTTTTTGTTTTTGTTTTTTACAGCTGAACCAACACTTTACCCACTACTTCCAACTCCTAGTGTGTGTGTGTGGGGGGGGGGAAATTACACTAGTTTAGCGGAACCTAACTCCAGCCCGCCTTGAAAACATGGTTTGTTCAAGTTGACAAACCTTATATTAGATTTCCCACAGAATTCCATGCAGTGTATATCATTCCATGGAGCAAATGAACTAATGTACTAACACGGTGTAAATCTTAAATAGGCAGAGAGAAGAGTAATGATTTCACCTATTTGAGTAAACAGTGTTTAAAAATCTGGGCACTCTTAAGATAAACTGACCTTATCCCTAGCACAGTACTTTTGTGAGTATATCATTCTGTTTTATAGGGTCACAATCTGGCCACACAGTCTATGCACTGATGGGTGTATGCTGGAAAAGCTAGAGGCAGAGACATCAGCATGAGATTTAAAAAACAAAACAAAAACAAAAAACCCTTCCTTTTCAATTCTGGCATATCTACACAGAGGCATCCATCAATCACCATCATAAAGATGGAAGCAGCCATACAGTATTCTAAATTGTATAGAAGGAAAAAAAATGAAATAAAGCCATATTTTCCTGGGACTTTTCAGCTAAACAACTTACATACCTGGTTGATTTTGTTGAAAGTTCAGGACATTCCAGAAACGTTGTTTTAAGTCTCTTTATGACTTTGTTCCAGTTTTCTATGAATGGATGTAAGCAAGCAAGCATCCGTATCACACTTAAGAGTGAGTGACTCAGCTGCTCTTTCAATGCCTAAAACAGGAAAGAATAAAAGATGTTACAGATAAAGAAAACTGCTCATTAGATATTGTAGAGAGAAATGCAGAATTACAAATGTTTTGTTCAAATAAGCACTGCAACTCATTTTTTGTAAGAAAACAATGAAACACTCACAGAAGTAGAAGTCTAATGTAATCATTTTGCTGCTCAAATTGAAGACATTAAGAGAGTACTTGTTTTATTGAAGTCAATGAGATAAATTGTTAGTTCATGTAAATGGTTTAAAGAAACGTCAAAAGCACTTTAGCATGACAGGAGTGTCAGTAAACTCCCTAATATAACATTAGGCTTAATATTATAGTAGGCAATTACTTCCCACATTAGGAATTTGCTATTTCACCTGCAATATTATCACTTTTTTTGGGATGGGGGGGGAGAACCAATATAGCAGACCCACACGAGAAACTACAGAAATAAACTCTGTCCCACAAAACTCAAACTTCAGCCACTAACAGTGGGCTGACAGAAAAAAATTGGAATTAATTTTTTCAAATAGAAGTGGCAAATTTGTCTCAATGTTATATGTAAAGATCATTTTATTAATTGTGCTTGAGTGCTTGGATGAATGCCAGTTATTCACGAAAAAGTTCCTATATCCTAAAAGTGTCATATTTAGCAGAAGGATTATTCATTTGAATATTTGTTTCATTAGTGCAATGCTCACTAATTTTTTATTCTCATATAACATTTTTCAGTCATCCAACAAGGAAGCAGAAACAATACACAGGGACTTAGTTGATCATATTACTACGAACCATGAACAGCAAACAGAATAAGCTAAATCAGAAAACACACACACATTCAGGAATTATTATGTGCAAATGGGGAGTTACACTGATATACCACTACTGGTAAATTTCCCTTGTAGACAAGCCTGAAGAAAGAAAAGGTGGTCTACAGCCAGGTGTTTTTGTTCAAACTTTTTAACTGTATAGAACTGGTCTAATGCATATGTATAGATGCATTTATATGTAGAGCCCCTTGGTCTAGCTCTAAGCTGATACAGGCAGTGGGAAGTAGGCCACCAGCACTACTGCCAGCAAGCAGCCTCAGATTCCTGCTATCTGCAGTGCTGCCATAGGTGGCCCAGGGACTCTGCTGCTGGAGCACCTTTCCTGCTGTCTCATTCCAGGCCTCCTCTTTCATAGGAGGCTGCTTGCCCTTCCAGTATTATGAGAAGGGGGATGAAATTGGAAGAGCGGACAGTATTTGGTGTTTTTCTTAAAGCCCCAGCTGCTGGAATGATGCTATTACTTGAAAATTGCAACTTTATTTAAGAATAAATTTGTAACCTTTATGGCAGTGAAGAAAAGTTTGAAAACATGATGCTTTAAGGCTCCCCCACCAGAAGGCACCTATCGAGCTTCATTAGTAATCACAAGATTTCAAAATAAGCACATGGGGTTTATAATCATGGAATCTACACACCATCTCCAAATTTCTGCCCTCAGTTACTCCATTTTAATCACACTGACTTCAAAGGAGTTGTATTGATCTACTGAATAGAGAATTTGCCCTAATGTCTCAATTTAAACTAAGATGAGAGAGGGTTGTTTGAAAACATGAACACTGAGTACATGATTAAACATGTACTCTTAAATACTTGGGGCAAAAACAACTTTAACTGTTAGGACACTCAGGTGTTCAATTAACCCATTTGTGTGATTAAATGCAGTTTCTGCATACAAATCCAAGGTACTGTTGCTTTCACATGTTGCATGTAAAAAAAGGTGGGAAAGAAAATTGAGCCTAGAATTTTTAAAGGTCATGCTTGAAATTCTGACCCTTAAAAGTTCAACACTGGGCAATTAAAAAAAAAAAATCAAACAAGTGATTAGAACTTATTAGGGGCTAAAGCCTGAAAAAAAATGATTTGATTAATCAAACAAGTTATGATAATACAAGATAGAGAAATGAAGTCTGAACAGTTTTTTTCTTTAAATATTGTGCAAAATGTCTAAGAAATCGCATTTCAGCCCAGGACACAAATTTTTATTCAGCTGACTTGTGAATCTTGATATAACAAAGGTTTCTAGAGGAAGCATATCCAATCCTATTTATGTAGGAATTACAATCCTAACTTCTGTTATATAACAAGTTAAAGCCTACAGAGATTACTATGTTCCATAAGAGAAAACTGGAAACATGCCAACTTCACAGATGAAGCAGTTTTTTAAAAAGCTATTTTCATATATAATTTAATACTGCCCTCTGCTGAAACTCATGCTCTACTTTGTAAGTTGCATGGAAGATCTCTCTCTTCCTGAGCTAAAACATGATAAATTTGTTAAATATTTTCCTGTAAATGTAGCACACAGAAAAAAATAATCTTATAAAATAACAGATTTTTTTTGTATCTTAACGTTCAGGTCAGTCTATTGAATTCCTGGGTTTATTTGTATTCCTTAAGTTTAAGATAGAGCACATCAAAAAATGAGCAGGGCATGGATAGTCTCACTCAGCTCCATATAGGGAGGCTCAGTGTTACAGAGTGAGCTTGGTTTCTACTTCATTAAGTGGCACAGGCTGAGAAGCATGCTCTGCTTCAGACACTCTCAGCCATGCCTTTAGGGTAGGCGAGAAGCTCCCAAGACAGCTGCACACAGGCTTCTTTGGATAGAGGACAAAGTTATCACAATGCAGATCACTTAAAAAGGAAATGAGTAGGGATGTTAAGGCAAGGCAAAAAAAGCACTCAAAGATCAAGTAGTAAGGCAGTCTATGAATTCAGCAGCCCTCCACCTCTGAATATCTGGGCTCCAATTTTACAAAAAAGTTACAGACAAAATGGCTCAGTAAGCTAGCAGATATTTTCTATTATTACTGACCTGCAATTTGTCATGACCTTTCCATTTACAGCATCTACTCAGCAACAGAGTAACAGACATGCTTGAAAGTCAGCATTGAGAGAAACTAGGAGCAGTGTTTGGAGAAGCTTGCATTGTATCTGTCAACATCATGACTGGTACACACTATTTTTAACAGCTTCGCTAGTACTGAAGTTGATCACATCTGCCATGAAGTGTTTTGTAAGAGCAATGACTTCCTTTGGGAAAATAGCAATTTTTTAGCCTAGTTTAATATAATGCTATCTTTCCCCCACCTCCCCGATGTGTTCATTTGCTCTAGTGTAAGGCATATTGTAGAAAGTAATAACCAGGCTTATAGTATACAATCTTTAAGTGCTCCATAGAAAATTACTGTATACAGTACAATTTCCATTTGAGATGAGGTAGCTTTTGGGGGGGAGGGGGATGGAGGGCAGTGCTGTTATTGGCCCTTGCTGGTTTTCTACAAGCTAATGGGGTGAGAAGGAGCACACAGGGACTTCCTCTACTTGCACAATGCACTCCTTGTTGATAGAGAATAGGGACTGTTCCCTCCATATGTCCGTAGGGAAACATCACTCTAAAGACATAGCGTCAGTCTGCAGCAGCTCACAGAGCAGACTTAGAGCAGGTTGCATGCCCTAAAATGGTGCAGCAAATGAGTATGCTCTTCTTGAGGTAGGTACAGGGTGGCCCCATACCACCCTCAAGCCCAGGCTGTGTCTAAATAGCACAAATTAGTCTTTAATAAATGACATATTTGCTGCTACATTTGTTTTTTCTTAACAGTAAAACAAAACAAAAAACCCACTCACCACCATTTTAGTCAATTTAGCAAAGTATCAGACTAGATTAAAAATATCTAGGCCAGAAGTCTACCCCCATTAGGGTGGAGTGATGTTACATTACAGTTTGCTATATCTGCCCCCTTCTATCAGCGTCAGAAGCCTGATGGCGTGCATGGGATTCCGTGACGGGAAGGAATCCTCCAACTCAGAACATGATCCACAGTTGCTACCACAGCAGGGTGGATTGATTTAAATCACTTGTCAGGAAGACTTGATTTAATCATGGTTTTCTACATAAAAGTGCATTCTTATTGGTTGTTATAATCAGAGGTGAAAGTAGGCTGATCTGGCGTACCAGCAAGAGAGCCAGTACACCACCGACAGAATTGGCTTCCCCAGGCTGGTGATTTAAAGGGTCTGGGGCTCTCATCAGTGGCCAGAGCGCCGCTGCCGGAGACCCTGGGTAGTGGAGATAGCCAGAAGCCCCGGGCCCTTTCAATCTTCCAGTTGACGCTCCGCCCCTTCCCATTAAGGCCCTGCCCTCCTGTGCAGGACTCTGGCATACCGGTAAGTCCTTTAAGTTACTTTCACCCCTGATTATGGTCTTAATACATATTCTTCACAATTCAGAGATAGATGTAGGTTTCGTTTTTAGAAGGTATACACTATACATTTTTTAAGAGTGATTTATTTTGAAAACTTTTCAGATTAGTTTTACAGCTATATCAGAAAATGAATGATTGTTTGGTTATTTCATTTACCAAAAGGTAATTGTAGCAGATATTTATGAAGTCATGGGGCGGGGGGACTATCTCCAATTCAACAGGTTAACCATAAATATTTGGAGGATTTTCTTGCCATGCTATACTAAGAACAGATCACCACCAGACAGACATTCAAATTGTTTTATTTAACTAAAAACAACAACATTAAGTATTCTGGATTTTCTTCAACAGAAAACAAAATATTTTAACAAAACAAGCATGTGTCCCTCGCTTCTCACAACAATCTTCTATTTATTGAACTTTTTGAAACTTTGCACTTTTACAGAGAGGTAAGGGATTCACTCTGTGTACACAAATTTGTGGAGGGACAATAGAGGTAAGCTCTGTTATTTCTCACCTCTATATATTATTTATTTAAAAGCATTTTTGCTGTTAACAAGCATGTTACCTCTGGAGACACAAATCCACAAGTTTGAGAACTGCAAAACTAAGCATCTCTGATGATATCTTCTACACTGAGCACTGAGTCCCACTGGGTAGATGGAAATATTAACCTAAATAATCTATACAGAAACCTGTGCAACCCCATAAAATTGGGTCCCTAACAGGGGCGGCTCTATGCATTTTGCCACCCAAACACGGCAATCAGGCAGCCTTTGGTAGCATGCCTGCAGGAGGTCTGCTGGTAACGCCGATTCGGTGGTGGTTCTGCAGGAGGTCCACCTGTCCTGTGCCTTCTGCGTACCTGCCACCGAATTGCCGCCGAAGCTGCAGGACTGGCGGACCTCCCACCGGTGCACTGCCAAAGGCAGCCTGACTGCTGCCCTCACGGCGACCGGCAGGCCCCCCATTCTGCCCCAGTGGCTTGCCACCCCAGGCACGTGCTTGGTGCACTGGTGCCTGGAGCCGCCCCTAGTCCCTAATTCATGAACTATTGGAACTCATTTACAAAAAACTTTTCTTAAACATTACATGAATATATTGTCTCATACTATAGAATTAGAATTTATAATCCCTATTCCATGATGAGATATCTTTGAGCTATAAAGTATCTTAATTCAAACTATCTTTAGATAGGTTTTTTTCCCCTCAAAAAGCATGTTATCAAAAATAATCCAATTTAAATAAAAAAAATCTGATGAAAAAAATCATTGATTTTTATCCACCCTAGATTGCAGTAGCTCCCATTACTGCTGCACTCTCAAACTGTAGGGAGAGGGAGATGTCAGAAGCTAGTGGTACCATGCAAAAGTAAATTGGTTATCCTTGCTCCCTCTCTAGCCCATTATGCCCCTCTCTCTCAAACTGTTACAAGGGAACAAAAAGAAGGAGTTGCTACACAGTTAAGCTCTGAATTACCCATGAAATGCAGGCTTGGCAGATCCTCCACCTGTACAAAACAGCGCCATCTGACTTGCATTATGGGCTAAATCTTATCCCCTCCACCCTGAGCGAGTTCATCCGCGCACACACACACACACACACAAAAGATTTCTAGGCTACAGAATTTTTTTTTAAAAAACGTTTAACATGCCTGGTCGTGTTCTGTAATCCTTTATTATTTTATTCAGGCACAGATGTGCAAAAGCCATCATCCTCCCACTTCAGATTTCCCTTCTTGTTCTGATGGTAAATCATAACAGTTTATGTAACCCTCTGATGTTGTGCAAATTATTGTGATTTTTTCAAAACAGGATCATGGCCTAATTCTGCAGACAAGACTCCCATTGTGAAACAACTGGAGAATCAAGCCCTTAAACTGGTAGAGATGAAAAGGGTGCTTTGATGAGAGCTGAGCCAAACTAACTTGGACCTCTCCTGATATTTCTAAACATAAGCACGCCTTATTCTTGCTATTAAGGTAGGTATATTGATTGCATGACCTACTTTCCAAGTAAAAAAGAAGATGAGAGATACACATTTAAAACATTAATGAAATCTTATTGGCCTTCAAGATTGAATGACTAGCAGAGTTGCTTACAATCTCATCCGTCAGGACCAGAAACATGCTATTCTTCTTAGATTTTATTTCCTGCAACAAGTCCTGCAAATATTCCCAGGCATCTTCAACTCACAACACTTCTTACACAGCTGATTTTTTCTCTTTCTGGGCCTTAGAATTCTAATAAGATAGATATTAATGGAATTCAACAGAATAGCAAATTAAGAATTATATTCAGTGGGCTGAAAAATATTAGGACTTGAACCGTTAAAAGTTCAAAACAAATATCACAAGAGAAACAAGATTTCACAATGTAATAAAACAAATTCAGAGATGTGATTTTTCTAGTATACTGCACGTTATTCAACCCTCATTCTAATGGAGCCATAGTCATTTCTCATGTATAGTATCCAACTGCAGTCTGTAGAGTTACATAAAGGAGGAATCTGGTACACAGTGAAGTTATGATCAGGAAGACTGACTATATTGAAAATGGCTCCTTCACTCAAGAAGAAAAGATTTCTGTGTGCATTCAAGGTCATAACTGCTTACTTGATTGACAAAAATGAAGTTATTCTTCTCCCTGCCGAGGCACTACAGTTCTGGGCAATTCTTTTCTGACTCCATCATCATCAACAGAATTGTTGACCAAGCTCCAGCTGCAGAAGCTTTATTAATGGTTATAACGTGCAAGCCAAGAGGAACACAGCTAGTCTCTAGCTCCCAAGCTGACTCTGTAGCACTAGTAGATAAAAAAGTTTTTCTAACTTAAAAACATACATTCCCGTACCAGAAAGGGCAGCTCCACCTGTAGGGGCATGTGAGGACACACCATAGTACCTCAGCTGCCGTCTGCCAGGAGGAGGGCAGCTTTGAATTTCAGTCAGGCCTCCACAGTGAAACATTCTGGCAAAGGCAGCCCAGGAGGCTCCTTCCCAATTCCTCAGCCTCATCCACTTTGTGATGGCACATACTAGCTCCAGGCACCTTCGTGGAGTGAGGATTGCAGGCAGCTTGCAGAGCTGCACTCTATCCATGGTGACTTTTTACAGCTGTGAACTGCAGCCGGGGTTCTACCAACAGAACCCAGTGAATGAATGGGGCCCATTGTCTATATACACTGTACTATGAACCCACTGAATCAGTAAAATGTTGTCAGTTAAAAACATTTTTTTTAAAGTGCCATGTAATATTACAATTTTCTATACTAAAATATTGGATGTAGAAGTAGGGAAATACATCATCCAAGGAAGTTGCAGGACTTATTGGAAGCTTCATTTTCAACAGGATCTTGTTTCAGTCAAGAAATATTAACAAAGATGCGCACTACTTCTTACACACCAGATCTATCTAGTGAGAGTGTAGTGTGTGAGAGAGAGACAGACTCTTAATTTAGCAAGAAAAATATGATTAAGACCTACTCTACCAGTGATCATATTTTGTTCTGCATTAGCAAGGAACTGGAATTAGAGCTCATAACATCTAGAAATCACATCCACCTCTGGTCAGAGGTAGTTATTGGCTCCCTTCCAGATTGATTCAGCAAGATCTGAAGCACCATGCCTGTATTTAGGTCTAAACACCTTCACCTTCCTTCAAATCAGGCATCCATCCACATTACTCTCAAAACAGATAAAAATGTTCTTGTCTCCTAAGGAAGGGATGGGGGAGAAAAGACGTGTGGAAGTAAACACAGGAAATGAAACAAATAACATTCCACAGATTTTTCTTGCAGAAACAGATTTAAGTTAGTGCTAACTAAACCTATTATTGCACTGGAGTTTAGTCTCAGAGTATTCGGGGATTTACCATATCCAGTGCAGATGAGAAGTGAAATTAATGATTTGTTGTTTATATAAACAAGACTATTTTAAAAGTGCACAAGAAAAAAAATATGGAAAACAAGAGAAAACTTATCCCCAGGGACAAAGAAAGAATGTTAAGTTACAGAAAAGCACATTTCTGTACCTAGCAATTACTTCCATTGGGTTAACAGTTTGAGTCTTGAAAATTCAGATCTCCTGCAGTTTGTTTTGTCAAAAAGAGACATTGTAAAAAACTCAGTTATGTTTCTTTAAAAAAAAACAAAACAAAAAACAAACAAGAACTATAGTTGTTAGTGTGCCAAGCAAGACTGTGTGCTATTGACTTAAACCTGTGACATTTCAAAAAGTGATCTGGTACTTACCTCCTCTAACAAAGTCAATTTTGAAGTGAAAGATTCAACTTGTTTTTTCTATATTATAAAAAGGAAAAACAAGTTACATGAAAATACACAGATGAGAAAGGAAGAGTTATCCTCAATGAAAACTTAACATCCTTTGGTAATGAATACTGTGACTAACAAGGATTAAATATTGTTTAGCCTGCATATTAATATTTCAATGTTTTTATTGTTATATCATTACACACTCTGATTTTTAAAAACATGGCTCAGAGCTGATTCTGTACTTTACATTGTCTTGTGGAAGCCCTGGGTTTGCTTCCCAGTTCCACAATCTCTTGCTCTCCAAGCCAGCAAGCTAAACTGAACTCACACATACTGTGGGCCCTCTGTCATGAAATATTTCTTTGTATTCTGTTATCAGTCAGAAAAGTGAAATCTTATCATTAAAAGGTTATGAATAAGCCTATAGAAATGTTATCAAATATATATTCTAAATATTAGAAAAATATTTTATTAGTACAACTTTAAAATTATTTCACCAACATGGAACACAATCCTTTAAACACTCCGTGCTTTAAGTACCAACTTATGTCTAAGTTTTAGATTCAGAGTATTTGCAGGATCAGGCCCTTATCAAATATGATCCAGAAATAATATGAAATGTGAAATATAGCTAGACTAACAATAGCTGCTAAAATTCTTATTAAAAAAAGACAGCATCTTTTGATGTAATAGAATAAAAAATATACATGAGTCTTCTGCAACATCCACAAACCACGATTATCCTCACACAAATTCATTAATTTTGCTCTTGATGTTGTCAAGCTCATTTGATACATATTTTAAATTTTCTAGAGGTTGCTGCATGCTGTAAAGTAGATGGACATCAGCCACATTTATTTTGAAAAAGACTTTCATAGGTGCCAACTCTATGGGTACTCCAGGGCTGGAGCACTCATGGAAAAAATTGTGGGTGCTCAGCACCCACCAGCAGCCCTGCTGATCAGCTCCTCCCCCTCTCCCGGGGCCTCCCATGCTGTAGATCAGCTGTTCAGCAGTGTGCAGGAGGCATATGGGGGGAGCAGAATGAGGTCGGAGAGGGGGTTTGGGGCAGAGCAGGGGGTCAAGCACACCCACCCTGGGAACAGAAGAAGTCAGCCCTTATGCACATACTTTTACAGGATTTAAGGCCACAAGAGGTTGATTTTTAGATCACCCTTTGCAGTATGGCATGCTGTCCAACCAAGAGGAAGGAAAAACAAAATAAAACAAAACAAAACCACCACTGGTGTGTTAATAGCTGTAGACTTTAAAAAATGATTAGAGAAAACTGACAATGGGGAGTGGTTCAAGGAAGAGAAAAGGAGAGAATGGAGTAGAAAAGACAAAATCAGAAGGAATAAAGTTAGAAAAACTAGTGAAGAGGAAAGGAAAATCAATTGATTACCTAATGAAACTATATACGGTCAATATGAAAGTTTAGTTTTTAAAAAGTCACATTAATGACAGAGGAGTTAAATAGGAAATAGAGAAAGATGTTTTGCTATACTGAAAAACCACAACCAACTAACTTTCCCCATCTTCATTTGTTCTGCTTCTCAGGTTTCCTTCTTCTGGGGAGTTTTGAATCAAGTATCTTCACTCAGAGTTAGCTTTTAATTTTGGTATTGATATGCTTGTATAATTTGACTAAGTTATGTGTTGCTTTAACTTCCTGTTAAAACTTGTGCGAGTGCTAAAAAGGCCCATTTCAGAAACATGTTCAACTGTTCTACCAGCAGACATTTTAAAGTAAGGTACAGTCTCAGGTGATTTGGTCCATATTTGACTCCTACCAATGTCTGAAACAGTATTTGTGGAGATTCTATCTTCTCACCAATCTTGAAGTCTTTTTTTCCCCCCAAGTTTTTTATTAAGTTAGCACTGAGGCAGAACTCTTATTCAAGTCAAAGGGAGTTCTTTTGGGGGAAAGGGGGTGAAGCTTCAGATTATGACACACTAACTGGCGAGAAGTGTTCTTTTAATATAAATTCCTGTAAAACGCTTTGGGGGGAAGGGGAGAAAGCTAGGCATTAGCTATCATAACATACAGAGATTGTGACATTTAAATTTACTGTGAAGGAACTAGATTAGTAGTCCAAGTTTAGGTAGTTAATCTATCATTCTGTTAGCCAGGGCCGGTGCAACCATTTAGGCGACCTAGGCAGTCGCCTAGGTTGCTAGCATTTGGGGGGCGCCATTTTCTTCAGCAGCGACCACAGCGGCCGGATCTTCGGCCATCCCGGTCACCGCCAGCATTTAGGCGGAGGGAGCTGGGGCAGAGGAGCATGGGGAGGGCTGCCTGAAGCAAGTATGGAGGGGGCCAGCACGCAGGGGAACTCCCCGCCTCAGCTCACCTCTGCCCTGCTTCCTCCCCGAGCATGCCGTGGCTACTTCACTTCCACCTCCCAGGCTTGCAGCGCCTAAGCTGATTGGCGCTGCAAGCCTGGGAAGCAGAAGAAGTTAAGCAGCGACGGTGTGCTTGGGGAGGAGGCGGGGCAGAGGTGAGCTGGGGCAGGGGGGTGCCTCAGGACAGAGGGTAGGGAGCTGCCATAAGCGGGGCTCCTCAGGGTGAAGGGGGAGAAGCTGCTGCGGGGGGGTGCCTCAGGGCAGAGAGGGAGCAAGGTGGAAGTTTTGCCTAGGGCGCAAAACATCCTTGCACAAGCCCTGCTGTTAGCATCTTTGGTAGGGCTGTCAAATGATTCATTTTTTTAATCACGATTAATTGCGCTGTTAAACTATACTAGAATACCATTTATTTAAATATTTTGGAGGTTTTCTACATTTTCAAATATATTGATTTCAATAAAAACACAGAATACAAAGTGTACTGTGCTCACTTTATATTTATTTTTATTTTAAATATTTGCACTGTAAAAAAATAGTATTTTTAATTCACCTAATACAAGTACTGTAGTGCAATCTCTTTATCATTAAAGTTGATCTTACAGATATAGAATGTACAAAAAAAACTGCATTCAAAAATAAAACAATAAAAATTTTAGAGCCTGCAAGTCCGCTCACTCCTATTTCTTGTTAAGCCAATCGCTCAAACAAGTTTGTTTACATTTACAGGAGATAATGCTGCCCAGTTCTTGTTTATGTCACTTGACAGTGAGAACAGGCATTCTAATGGCACTGTTGTAGCCGAAATCACAAGATATTTACATGCCAGATGCATTAAAGATTCAAATGTCCCTTCATGCTTCAACCACCGTTTCAGGAGACATGCATCCATGCCGATAACAGGTTCCGCTTGATAAGAATCCAAAGCAGTGTGGACCAACGCATGTTCACTTTTATTATCTGAGTCAGATGCCACCAGCACAAGGTTCATTTTCTTTTTTGGTGGTTTGAGTTTTGTAGTTTCCGCACTGGAGTGTTGCTCTTTTAAGACTTCTGAAAGCACGGTCCAAAATCTGAGAGGGATGAGGTGTAGAAGGCACTTCAGATTCTTAAAACTGGAGATGAGTGTTGTAGCTATCTTTAGAAATCTCACATTGGTACCTTCTTTGCATTTTGCGAAATCTACAGTGAAAGTGTTCTTAAAATGAACAGCATGTCCTGGGTCATCATCTGAGACTGCTGTAACATGAAATATATGGTAGAATGTGGGTAAAACAGAGCAGGGGACATACAATTCTCCCCCAAGGACGTCAGTCACAAATTTAATTTAACACTTTTTTAATGAGCGCATGATAGAATGATGGCTGAAGCATGAAGAGGCTAAACATTCGTATGCCCATCTGGCACCTAAATACCTTGCAATGCTGGCTACAAAAAAGTGCCATGCAAATGCCTGTTCTCACTTTCTTGTGACAGTGTAAATAAGAAGAGGGCAGCATTATCTCCTGTAAATGTAAACAAACTTGTCTGTCTAAGCGATTGGCTGAACAAGAAGTAGGACTGAGTGGACTTGTAGGCTCTGAAGTTTTACATTGCACTCAAAAATAAAACAGTTATGTAATAACAAAAATCCACATTTGTAAGTTCCACTTTCACAACAAAGATTGTACTTTAATACTTGTATGAGATTAATTGAAAAAATATATTATTTCTTTTATCATTTTTACAGTGCAAATATTTGTAATAAAAATAATATACACTGATTTCAATTACAACGCAGAATACAATGTATATGAAAATGTAGAAAAATCATGCAAAATATTCAATACATTTCAATTGGTATTATATTGTTTAACACTGCAATTAAAACAGCGATTAATTTTTTTAATTGCGATTACTTTTTTTAAGTTAAATCATGTGAGTTAATTGCAATTAATCAACAGCCCTAATCTTTGGCCATTCTGAGCTCCATGTTAAGCAGTTTCCATTTCAAACAGCACCACAATCAAATCTGAACAGGTTTCTTGTCTAATGGTAAGAGAATCAGAAATCCTAGGTTAGTCTATATGCACTCTTATCCAAAGGCACCTCGAGACACTTTTAAGTGCAAGTTTATTTTTTTTTAAATAATATTCTGAGATATGAATTTAGAGTACAGCATAGATGGGGTCCAGATGAAATACTTTCAGACACAACAGTGCTGTCTAAAGAACAGCCCACTCTATAAAAATCAATCATACTGTGTTAGTCTGCTTTTCAGGTCTGCAATTTCATCTGCCAATAGCAGACAGGTTTCATCTAGTACTTCCATTGCTTTTTGCATACCCTGTATTTGTCCATTTAATTTCTGATTCATGTACTTTTAAATCTTCAGCACTGCTGGTTAAGAAGTCAAATACCCTTTACGAAGGAAAAGAAAAAAGTACCTTTTTAGTACATACATTCTGTGCAAATGTCACCTAAATTTGAACTGTATCTTAAAGCAGTGGTCTCTAACCTTTTTACGCACAAGACCACTTTTTGAATTTAAAATCAACCCAGGATCTACCCTGCCCCTTCCCCAAGGCTCTGCCCCACTCACTCCAATCCCCAGCTCCCTCTGTCGCTCGCTCTTCCCCACCCTCATTCACTTTCACCAGGCAGCAGCAAGGGGTTGGGGTGCAGAAGGGGGTACAGGCTCTGGGCCGGGGCCAAGGGATTTGGAGTGTGGGAGAGGGTTCTGGGCTGAGCCTGGGGCAAGGAGTTGGGGTGCTGGAGTCATTATGGTCACACTGCACCTAATCTTTTAGAGTTCACTGGACATTTCATGAATTTTATTAGTGTAATTTGTGGTTTATAGATCCAAAATCTTTCAAGGATTGTCACAAATCAGTGTAACATTCAGTGTATTTTTATTACAAATATTTGCACTGTAAAAATGATAAAAGAAATAGTATATTTTTTCAATTCATCTCATACAAGTATTAAAGTACAATTTTTGTCGTGAAAGTGGAACTTACAATTTTATATTGCCAATTTCCACATTCAGAAGAAAGAATAGCAGTAACTTGATGTTTTTGCAGTTCTCATCACTTGGACCTTTTTCAGGCACAGCTCACTTCCTCTTTCCCACAAAAGGGTATATCAATATTGCCATTTGAGGTGTGAATGCAGCTCAGGTAGACAGACATGAACTAGCACGGCTATAAAAAAGCCACACAAATACATTGCTTGCCCAGCCTGAAGTCTGAGCTGCTGCATTCCTATAATGCTATCATAGGAAAAGCTACTCAAGCTGCATTCACACCTCATATTGCACTGTAGACAGATGCATAGAGGGAAACAAGGAATGTCAGTCTCCTCTACTACAACGCTCCTCCTTTCCACCAACTCTGTGATGAGTGCTCATTAGATTGAGGCCTACAAGGGGAATGAGTGGAGACTGCACCATCTGCGAGAAAAGCCTGAGAGGACATAGGGTGGACAATGTGTTTGCTCTCTCTGTCTTCCACACCACAAATGTTTAGTCCCACAAATTTCTTTGGAAAAGAAAATATAGCCTCAGGCTTTATTGTTTTTCTGCAAAATTCCCCTCCCCCTTCCCCACCAAGCACAAGGGGCACCTTTTTAATTTTACTCACCTGGGTAAAGCTGTGGTGCTTTTACTGAAGGGGCAGCACTCTAGGTCTTCGGCGGCACTTCAGCAGTGGGACCTTCACTTGCTTTGGGTATCTTCGGTGGCACCGAAGCTTCATTGCCAAAACGCCGCTGAAGACCTGCAGAGCAAGTGAAGGTCCCGCTGCTGAAGACCCAGAGCACTGCCCCATCAGTAAAAGTGCTGCAGCAGGTGGCACCTTTTCTTTTCCCCTGGTCCCCCTCTTCCCTCTACCTGGCTATGCCACTGCTCCGTAGGTGTTCCAGGGCTCAGCACCCAGGAATCAGAACTTGAGTGTTGAATCTGATGAGTTCTGTACTGCTAACAACTTCTGCCCTTGGGACAAGGAGTTGGTTTATAAACGGAGTCAAGATGATTAAGATAAAAGGCTTGTCATTAAATTAAGTTGCTAAGGATCATTAGATGATCCTGAAAGCGTTTCCAGGCACTCCCGTTAAAAGAAAGGAAACATCGGGTAGGAACAAAATGGTCCATTTTCAGAATGGAGAGAAGTAAATAGAGGTGCCCCCCGCCCCACCACCAGGGACTTGTACTGGTCTGGGATCAGTGCTGTTCAAAAGATTCATAAATGATCTGCAAAAAGGGGTAAACAGGTAGCAAAGTTTGCAGATGATACAAGATTATTCAAGTCCAAAACAGCTGCAAAGAGTTACAAAGGGGTCTCACAAAACGGCAGATGAAATTCAATGTTCAATGCAAAGTAATGCACATGGCAAAATATAATCCCAACAATACATTTTTGATTTAGGCACCGTTTTGTAAGATCTCGAGTCATTTGCAGTACTCTAGAAGCACTATGTTTCCAGAGTACTGTAAATTCATAAGAATCCTTCTCACTATGCCTGTATCATCCTGAACTGTGGAACGCTCATTCTCTTGCTTCAGAAGACTTAAAAATTATCTCCAGTCAATGGGACACACGCAACTGAATAATGTAGCTGTCCTTAATGTGCATCAAAATAATACCAGAGAACCTAGATGTAAATAAGATTGCTGACAGTTTCATCCAGAACGCTACAGTGAGACCTAAAGACAGCTTGTAGGTGATTACTAGGATCTTAATATACTGTAATTCATGATCATGTAATTATGTAGTTCATTACTAATTTAATAAATGATTCAATTAAGATAAATGAGAGACACATTCAATAAACTAAAATATAAAAAAAGTATAAATATGCTGAAAATAGCCTCCCCCCAAAACAAGCAGAGTGCTCCCCAAAACACACACCTCTCTTCGAAAGCACCCATCGGCAAAAACAAAAAAAAGTCAGTGCCTATAGGGAGTTGGGACTCTACCAAATTTGGTAGGTGCTTGACACCCATGGCCTGTGGCTCAACTGTCTCCCACAATAAAAACAGTAGAACCCATTAAAAAGCATTCTTGTGGAAATTTCCTTCCCTTGAACATTTCTCATGGGATTTTTCCTCAGAAGAGACAATCCAGCTAGATCTGTGAGCTACGCAATCTCAAGTATATTTTCTACATATATCTGGGTAAGTTAGATGAGAGAGAGTTCACTTACAAGACACAAAAGGGGCCCTAACTGGAGTAGGTGTGAAATATGCATTGAAACAACATTTAGTTTTCTAGAACAAAGGGGCATATACAATAAATTTAAAAAAAAACCACCCCCCAACAAGGTCAGCAGAGGTAGATTTGAATCTAAAATTAAACGAAAACCATTCTAATTATGTGCAGTTGGACAAATTCATCTCTGGGGTAACTATGTTGATTTCAATGAAGTAACTCCAGAGGTGAACGAACCAGTTTAGAGAGAGAGAGAGAGAGAGACATGGAGACGCACACTGCGTGTGCGTATGGGGGGGTGCTTTTTTTTAATTATGCTCTGCCATTTTAAATAGTAATGTCAGGAATAGAAGATGCCCATACCTTAAATGTAACATTATAAATACCCACAAAATAGGCAAACAAACAACCCCTCCCCCCATACATGAAGATGTCTAAAAGAAATAATTCCCCACCTCACTGCAATCAATCACACATTTCTAAACAATACACTATAGGAAACATGTGTCTTCAGCTGTTCCCTGGAATGTCTTGGTCTTCCTCAGATAGGAATGATGTATTTCCTCCTTGAAAGGAGAGAGAAATTTACAGCTTTAACATGTCACTCATAAAATGGTTAAGTGTTTTATGTGCCTAATCAAATGCTATATTATATGCAGCAAAAACTGACATGCAATAAAGCTTTTTATAGCATATTACAGCAATGCTCAAAATGTGCTTGACATTCTATAAAACATGCAAGACCAAAGAGACTTACTATTTTTACACGTTCCTTTTACTTGTTGACCTATTTTCATCAGCTTCATCATCTGAAATACTGAATTTAGAAAGGCCTGGTCTACACTACACGTTTATACCAATTTTAGCACCGTTAAACCGATTTAACGCTGCACCCGTCCACACAACGAGGCCCTTTATATCGATATAAAGGGCTTTTTAAACTGGTTTCTGTACTCCTCCTCAACGAGAGGAGTAGTGCTAAAATCGGTATTACCATATCGGATTAGGGTTAGTGTGGGGCCGCAAATTCGACGGTATGGCCTCGGGCGGTATCCCACAGTGCGCATTGTGACCTCTGGAAAGCGATGTACCCGGATGCACTGGCGCAGTAGACAGGAAAAGCCCATGCGAATTTTTTTGACATTGCAATTTCCTGTTTCCCAGCATGAGCTTCTGATCAGCATTGGTAGCTATCAGTTCCAAATCCAAAAAGAGCTCCAGCATGACTGTATGGGATCTGGATCTGATCGCTGTATGGGGAACAATCTGTTCTATCAGAGCTCGTTACAGATAAGACGAAACGACAAAGCTTGAAAAAAAATCTCCAGGCTTATGAATACAGAGTCCACAGCATCATGCTGTGTACAAGCGTAAGCAGAAAGCCAAAAACCAAATGACGCTTATGGAGGTAGCGAGGGGGACTGAGGATCAGTATCCCACAGTCCCCGCATCTCCGAACGCATTTTCATTCTTGGCTGTAGCTCCAATTGCTGTAGGGTCAAACACACGTCCGGGTTGGTCAGGGTATAATCTCGTCATTACTCCCCTCTCCCCCATGAAAGAAAAGAAAAAAATCGTTTCTGACTTTTCAAATGTCACCTATGTCTGCTGCAGCTGGCTGGTGTAGACGCGGTGCTGGGGCAACTGAACCACAGCATCCTCCCATCCCTTCCCCGGGTTAGACAGTGCAGGCAGTAGGACTGGTACTGTCTTATCATTCATCCGTGAGTGCTCCTGGCTGCCTAGGAGGTCGGCCGGGGCGCCTGTTAAAATAGAAAAGAACTCCCGGTTATCCAGCGCATGTACAGAAAGCTGAGAACCGTCCTATCACATAGCAAACGGGCAAACATAATCGCCCACCCCCCCTTTCATTCTAAAGAAAAGATTCTGTACTGCCTGGACTATCATAGCAGCGGGATGCTGGCTCTCTCCCCCCACCTGTTTAATGTCCTGCCTAGACTATCATAAGCATCTGAGGCTGCCTCCCTCTCATTTTTATCTCACTAAAAACTAAGTGTTTCTATTCCTGCATTCTTTATACTTCACACATCGGGGGACACTGCCATGGTAGCCCAGAAAGGGTTGGGGGAGGAGGAAAGCAACAGGTGGGGTTGTTGCAGGGGCACCCCCTAGAAATGGCATGCAGCTCAGATCGCACAGAAATGATGACATGGACAGCTGTGTTCTCTGGTACAACTGCCCCATTATGTCTAGGCAGGACTGACTATTTTTAAAAACAACATAAAGGAGGGGAATGACCCAGCGGGGTCATCCCATTTTTTGTCTTTGCACCCCCGGCTGACCTCAGCGAAGGTCAGCCAGAGCCACCCATGACAGCACAGAGAATACAAAGACTTGATAACCGTCTCTGCCTATGCAAAGGCAAATGAATACTACTGGTGTCAGCAGCATCCAGACACCATACGGTGACAGTGACAAAGGCAAAAGGGCTCCATGTTGCGCATGCTATGCGTCTGCCAGGCAATCCAGGAAAAAGGGTGCAAAATGATTGTCTGCCGTTGCTTTCAACTGAGGAAGGATAGTTACTTCATTTACCCAGAACACCCACAACACTGTTTTTGCACCTTCATGCATTGGGATCTCAACCCAGAATTCCAATGGGCAGGGGAGACTGTGGGAACTATGGGATAGCTACTGGATAGCTACCCACAGTGCAATGCTCCAGAAATCAACGCTAGCCTCAATACATGGAGCACACCGCCGAATTAATGTGCTTAGTGTGGCCGCAGGCACTCGACTTTATACAATCTGTTTTACAAAACCGGTTTATGTAAAATGGTAATAATTTTGTAGTGTTGACCTACCCAAAGTGTTATAAGTCCATCTATTTAAAAAGATCAAAATAAACACTGCACATATCTTCCTTTCTTCTTTGTGGAAAAGTTTGCTTCCTGTAGTTTTCAGAATTATATCAAACACCATAGGTGAGAGATTTGCTCTATAATTAGTTAGAAATACATTGTCTCTTGCTCCTCATGCCTGTGAAGAGGAGTAAGAGGGCATGAAGTGAAGCTACTTTCCCCACAGGTCACAGAACAAATGGGCAGGGGGAACCCACATAAGCCTGCTACTCCCTCTTCTGTGCAGGTAGATGGGTAGCTGTAGGAAATAGATAAAACAGATGAGAAGGCAGAGCTTTATCTAGCAGGCTGGGTACTCAGGAGTGGATTTAGATCTAAGTGACTTGCCTAATGTGACACAGGAAGTCAACAAAACAGCTAGGACAGACGCCAGCTATGCCATTGAATGCTGTGCCTTAACCATAAAATTATCATTTCTTCATTTTCACATTTGTTTTTTGCATAGTAAGCTTTGGAGACATACTCAAGAGCCTCATTAAGGCAAAACAACCACAGACTTCAGTATTAGATCCATCATGCACACAAATCAAATATAACCAAGTCAAAACAGTTTGAATAAAAATAAACTCAGTTACCAGTCATGATAGCATGCGGCAATCCAGCTTTTCATAGTAGCATGAAATGTTTCTCTAGCAATAAAGATATTCTGCCTTTTAGGGTCTAACATATTGTAGAGGATTAATAATCTGCAATTCTCATGGCTCTGTCCTGTCACATCTTCCAAATATTTTATAAAAACAGAAGCAGGAACTAGTCCTGTAGAAAAAGCAGTGATATGGAGCACAGTTTAGTATATGTTTACCTGTCCTATTTTGATTGAGTACCAGTATAACAAGAGTACCTGTTTCCTTAAGGTTGCAAGCTTCAAAAGTAACACTGATCAAATCATCTTCTGCATAACCAGCAACTTTTACTATATTATTAGCTACGCCTTCATTGACAACAGTACTAGCATTTCCTAAATGGAAATATTATAAGTTCAAAATATATCTTATATTATGGCTTCAGGACACATATCCATCATTTAATAAAAATATACCACTTTTAAGCTGTTTTCCCCAAGTCTCATAAAGAAAAGGAAAAATCCCAAAAGCAGTCTCTTCCAACCTGAGCCATCACATCTTCTAGCAAACCCCTGAGAGAAAAAAAAAAAAAATTGACTCATATTATGTTTTAGAGGCCAATAGTTGCCTGCTCTATCAGAGCAGCAAAAGAAGCAAATTATATCGTCTGCTATTGAAAACATTATCCAACAGCACCCAGATGTTTTAAATTAGGGCTTGTTAACTTGCGCAACCTTGCTGACCCCAACTGCAGTGGCCTCACATTGATAGAGATGGTCTCAAGTAGTTAGGTCCCAATTCTTATAGTTTTTTAAACAATCAAAGTTAACAACCATAAACTACCCCCAGAAGGAAAGAGCAAGCCAATACTGTTAGAAATTAGAGCACTACACAATGTACTGACAATGAAGAGGGAGTGATAAGGGTTTCTTTGGTCCATTTATGTTCAAGCAGGGGTGCTGGAACAATTTTTATAGGGGGTGCTGAGAGCCACTGAACCAAACTGTAATACACTCTATATAAACAGAAAGAGCAGAAGCACCCCTATTTCCAGCCCCTAGGTGCACAACACCATATTGTGGATGGGGCAGAAGTTGTCTAAATTGGAAATGATCTGGGAAAACCATTTACTCATCCAAGCCCTAAACATAGGGCAATGCCTCCATAGCACAAGAGAGCCCTTTATTAGTATCTGCAATCAGAACTTTCACACTTCAAAAAATTTGCATACTTACTTTCAGTGGTAAAAAACACACAGAGGTCTAACACAGGAGGGAGCACAGGCTCTGAAATTTCAGCAGAGTCTTTCAATAGGGAGTTACTATTCTCCGGTGATAGATGTATATCTTCTGAAAAAGTATCTGACCCAGAATCTATATTGATTAAAATGCACTGGTCAACATTCAAATCAGAATGTCTAGTTTTTTTTTCTTAGTGTGTTAGTTTCCATTCTCCCTGTATTGCAAAACAAAACAAACCTTATCAGATGTACCACTTGCCTAGGAATTAATAAGATAATGCAAATGAAAACAGCTGTTTAAAATTAAATGATTTCAACATATCTATTTCAATTGACATACATATGTAAGGGGAGATGGGCTCCCTTGTTATATATGAAATACATTTTTCCTTGAAATAAATATATTTTAAAAAAGGTATTTTTAACTGATTCTTATGATTCTCTTTTCAGTAAAAGTCTTTTTGCCTTGTCTTTTTGTTCTTTCAATACTGCTTCAAAACTAGGTGACTGTAGCTGTTCTTTTTATAGTAAATTACCACCCACTGTATACTTTATACTGAAACTCCAGTACCTTTATTGTGCATATTGAGTTGATCCTGCAGTCGTAATTGAGGCAAAATACCAATTTATGAGCCCAATCCTGCAATTTGTTCTTCACAGGTGGATTCATACATCTGCATGGAGCAAGAGGCTCCACAGAGATCCAAGCAACACAGGTGGCAGAATCAGGGCATAAGTAAATTGGTGTTTTGTCTGAATAAGGATCACAAGATCAAACTCATGGGTTGCAATTAAGAACAATATTGTGTCTTTTTATCTTCTGCATTTCAATTTCTCTACACATCTCTTAGAAAAATATTATAAAAACTACCTAGGACTCAAGCCTGGAAATACTAATGAGAGTAGTGTTTACTGACATGACTTGTCTCAAATGCTACTCATGGCTGTAAGGGTGGGATGCATAAAGGTACTTAGGTGCCTAACTCCTAGATTTAGCCCTATGTCTTGAGTTTAGGTGCCTAAAACCCAGATTGGCTCTACTGTTATCCACAAAACTCTTGCTGAACCCTGTAGGCTCCTAAACTCACTTGGTGCCTACCTTTTCAGGGTAAAAGTCCCTAGCCACTTAGGACTATGAGCTCTATAGCAGAACTCAGAAGTATTCTTCTGTCGACCTAGCTGCATCTACGCTGGGGTTACATCGGACTAATAACTATACTGCTTCAGGCTGTGAATTTTTCACATGAATAACTACCCTATGTTGACCTAGCTTTTAAGTGTAGATCAGGCCTAAATTTCTGCATCTGGGCATGTCCACTGCTGCCTCACTCTAAATGTCCTGACACTTATCTCTAACCTAAACCTCAGAGCAATTCACAGGTAAAGACAGGCATTTGTCCCAGGATTGCCCAGAAGATACAGGGGGCCTGGGGTCTATGGTGGCAGGGGGCCCCACTTCGGCAGTAATTCAGTGGCGGGGGGTCCTTCCGCTCCAGGACCCGCTGCCGAAGTGCCCCGAAGACCCACGGCCCCCGGTGCCGAATTACCGCCGAAGACCTGGCACTTCGGCAGCGGGTCCCGCTTCAGCGGTAATTCGCCGGCGAGGGGTCCTTCTGCCCCAGAGCGGAAGTTTTCCGGGGCCCCTGGAGCGAGTGAAGGACCCCGCTCCGGGGGCCCTGAAAAACTCTTGTGGGGGCCCCTGCGGGGCCCGAGGCAAATTGCCCCACTTGCCCCCCTACCCGGGCGGCCCTTATTTGTCCATTTAAGCTGTACACAGAAGCTGCCAGCTGGATTGGGCCCCATTCAGAATCTGGCCAGATGAAGAGGTGGTGGTGCTGCTTCCCACTCTATAACCTTTAGCCCAATGGCTAGTTGCTCTCTGGCCCAAAGAGAGAAAGAAAAAGTGTGAGAATGACCCTGTAGTCTAGGTGTTAGAGCAGTCACCTAGGAGATGGGAGACTGCAGGTCCAGTCCCCGTGCTCCATCTACTCTTCTATCATTTATCCAGAGTGCAACAGTTTCAACAGGAGGGACTGAGGGAGCTTCATTTCAGAATAACCCATAGCAAATATCCTGCAGCCAGGACTTAGCTGCAGTGCTGGCCTTAGGGAAAACGGCACTCTGGGCAAACATGTATTTTGGCAACCCAGGCCTCCATGCCTCTTCCCCCTCCCCCCAGGCTCTGTTATGTTTTCTTGGTTGATGTTTCCTTTTAAAAATATTTCAGTCAGGGTGGATAAAAATCAATGATTCTTTTATAAAAATAAAAAAAATCAGATTTTTTTTATTTAAATTGGGTTTTATTTAAATAGATTTTTTCCACAAAAAGCATTTTATCAAAAAAAAAATCTGATCTAAAGGTAGTTTTAATTAAAATAATTATAGCTCAAAGATATCTCACCATGGAATAGGGATTATAGAGTCTAATTCTATAGTATGAGACAATATATTCATATAATGTTTAAGAAAAGTTTGTAAATGAGTTCCAATAGTTCAGGGATTAGGGACCCAATCTTATGGGTTCCACAGGCTTCTGTATAGATTATTTAGGTTAATCTTTCTATCTACCCGTTGAGACTCAGTGCTCAGTGTAGAAGATACCATCAGAGATGCCTAGTTTGCAGTTCTCAAATGGTAGATTTGTGTCTCCAGAGATAACATGCTTGTTAACAGCAAAAATATTTCTAAATAAATAATATATAGAGGCAAGAAATAACAGAGCACACCCCTATTGTCCCTCTGCAAATTTGTGTACACAGAGTCAATCCCTTACCTCTCTCTAAAAGTGCAAAGTTTCAAAAAGTTCAATTAAAAGTTCAGGGCGGAATAAATCTGGACAAGGAGAAATCTGGAGATAAATGTGAGAAGGGAGGGACAGGCAGTAAACACAAAAGTGAAACTTTGAGCAGAGTATTCCAGAAGTCTTGAGGTCTTTCTGAGTGTAGCCTTCATTGATTTGAGATCTACCATACCATTCTCTCACTAGAAGCAAAAACCTATAATGGCAGCAGGCCGTAAAAGAGACCCAGTTTGGGAATATTTTAATGAAGTTCCTCTACCTGTGGGTAAGACAGGCATGCGTCCAAAATGCAAACAGTGCAACAAAGAAATGCAAGACCTGGTTGCCCGAATGAAACAACATCATGAGAAGTGTTCCTTCTCAGGAGGAAACTGCGTTGAAGATGATGAAAGGAACATGTCTGAACATGCAGGATCTTTAGGTTGGTAAACTTTTTTATTTCATACTTCTTTCTTAAGGACTTCCTGTCTTTCTTCTGGACTATTCTTGAATTCTCATGTTTGAGCAAAAAATATAGTTGTTACTCTATGGTACTATCATCTCAGATGCAGTTGTGATAAAAAATAAATAGCTGAAGTAGGCAGATATTCCTTTCACAATTTCACCTTTAAAATAGTACCGAGTGTCAGTGAATGCAATGAGTAACACTAAACAAGCAGTATGGTAATAATAATTAAATAAATGTATTGACGTATTTTGTTCAGGAGAATCTATCCTCAACATACAGGATCCTGAAGACTATCCACTTTCAAGATCACCATCATTTTCTATAGTTTCAGAGTTATCTGCCAATGACAGTGTTTCAGTCACATCATGTATGTCACACAGCCACAGTATATCACCTGTAGCAACAGAAAAAGACAATCTCCATCATCCAGAAACAACACAGATAAATTTGTGATAAGAACCAGCAAATTACAAAAAAAGAGGTAACTGATTAAAAAATTGCCCGGTTTGTTTATGCAACAAACTCTCCTTTCCGTACGAATGAGAACTCACACTTCATTAACATGGTTCAGTCATTAACATCAGAATATAGTCCACCCAACACAGTAGATGTTGCAGGCAAATTGCTGGATAAAGTGTATGAAAGAGAAATTGAGCAGTGTGCATAAGATCTAGCGGGTGAAATTGTTAACCGGAGTCTTGATGGTGGAGCAATGTCCACAATGATCCAGTTGCATGTAGTCGTGTGAAACAGAAGAAAGGAATGTTTTCCTTACAGAAACAATTGATACATCAGGAAATGCACACACAGCAGAATACTTACAAGAAGTAGCAGTAAGAGCCATAACGAACTGTGGAAAAAAATTCTAATGTCTAGTATGCAGCTTGGTCACAGACCACATAAATGTATCCAAGATGAGAAGAAATTTAGAAGAGAGTGAAGAGAGTCCGAAACTAATAACATACAGTTGGAGTGCTCATTTGATGCACCTCTTAGCCAAAGACTTCATTGTTCCAGAATAAGGGCTAATGTTGCTGAAATTGCAAAATATTTCCATAACAACCACTTTGCAGCAGCTGCTCTGAAAAAGGTGGGAGAAACCAAGCTAACTGTCCCACAAGACGTGCCATGGAACTCAGTAGTGCACTGTTTTGAGCACTATATCAAAAACTGGCCTAATCTGATGA
Organism: Chelonoidis abingdonii; assembly: GCF_003597395.2. NCBI lineage: Eukaryota > Metazoa > Chordata > Testudines > Testudinidae > Chelonoidis > Chelonoidis abingdonii. Next base: position 53,303,755 of record NC_133772.1, read on the forward strand.
CAGTTTGTGAGCAAAATCATGAAAAATTAGATGGCACTGTCACAGCCAAAGTACTCAACATTGGGTTTATGAGAAATGTTGAACACATGCTGAGTACCCTGAAGCCTATTTCTATAACCATGAACAAAATGCAGGGAAATAGCTGTTTTATTGCTGATATTGTTGAAATTTGGAAGGAACTGAGTGAGATCTTAAAAAGAGAAATATGCAGTGACAGAGTTAAATTACAAGCATTAAAAAAAAGAGAATGGAACAAGCACAATCTCCAGTTCATTTTCTTGCAAATATTCTCAATATTTGGTATTCTTGCAATATTCTCTGCAGAAGAGGAGTTGGCTATGACATGGACATCCAGCAATCATCCCTCCATAATGCCAACTATAATAAACTTCAGAGCTAAGGGTGAACCATTCAAGAAATGTATGTTTGCTGATGATGTTTTAAAGAAAGTCACACCAGTGAACCGGTGGAAGTCAGTTAAGCATTTGAATTCAGAGACTGTTGAAGAGATAATCTCACTTTTAACGGCATAAGCTTCTTCTGTCAGTGTAGAAAGAATATTTTCTTCCTCTGGACTAATTCATTCCAAATTGAGAAATCGTTTGGGACCTGAAAAAGCAGGAGAGCTTGTTTTTCTTTCTGAGTTGGAGATAGTTCACTTCCCAGTGACTTCAAAAATATCTGCTTCAATTACCTTTGGTAAATGAAATAACCAATCATTCATTTTCTGATATAGCTGTAAAACTAATCTGAAGTTTTCAAAATAAATCACTTTAAAAACATATAGTGTGTATCTTCTAAAAATGAAACCTACATCTATCTCTGAGTTGTGAAAATAGGTATTAAGGTTTTAACAACCAACAAGAATGGACTTTTACGTAGAAACCCATGATTAAATCAGGTCTTCCTGACTAGTGATTTAAATCATGATTAAAATCAATTTGATTTAGATCAAATCCACTCTGATTTCAGTTACACGTTTCATATACTACTTTTAACAAATGTGATAATTTCCTTGACTTGTGTGTGGACCCTCCTTACTAAAGATGTTTTCAGATTCGGTATTATGCCATATAACTCACAGAACATGGATTGGAATGATGTAGCTGACTGGTGCCATCATACTGCCAACACTTTTCTGTCCACCTCACACCCACAATCCCTGCATCAGTTTAAGAAGTATCCAAAATCCTAAGGATACCTGGGAGGAATGGGGAAAATACATTATCCGCTCACAGAAAGCACTGGGAGTTTTAAAAGCAGCAGAATCACAACACAGAAAATGAACAGATAAACATTTTTATGGCTTAAGCAGCAAAGAATCCTGTGGCACCTTATAGACTAACAGACATTTTGGAGCATGAGCTTTCGTGGGTATTCACTTTTACAGATCCAGACTAACATGGCTACCCCTCTGATATTTTTATGGCTTGGCTCATATAAAGAACAATGAAACACAATTAAAAAAGCCATGCAGGCCTCTGCCATTACTGGCATTCATCATATCTGTCCAGGGGCATAAATGGTCATTCTTCCTCATAGTTCAGGGGTCGGCAACCTTTCAAAAGTGGTGTGCCGAGTCTTCATTTATTCACTCTAATTTAAAGTTTTGCGTGCCAGTAATACATTTTAATGTTTTTGGAAGGTCTCTTTCTATAAATCTATAATATATAACTAAACTATTGTTGTATGTAAATTAAATAAGGTTTTTAAAAATGTTTAAGAAGTTTCATTTAAAATTAATTAAAATGCAGAGGCCATGGACCGGTGGCCAGGACCAGGGTAGTGTGAGTACCACTGAAAATCAGCTTACCCCTGTCATAGTTGGTTATCTTCACCATGTCAGAAAGTTCAGCTCAGATTTCATCCTGTATCTCACTGATCAAAAATGCCACCATATAAAACATTTGCACTGCAATAAGGAGCAGCAGCAGAACCAGATCATCATCCAGTTGCTCCATGCCTTCCACCCAGTTTGGTAGGAGGGAGAGGTGAGCAGGAACTGTCATCAGCAAATGTGTGATGGTAGGGGGGAATAGCACCAACAGTACACAGCAAGGCACTTCCTAGGGTGTCTCCAGTAATGCATAGCACACTGGGATACCACCCCTGAAATGGTAGTGCCAACACCGTGTAACAACAGCACAAGTGTATTTGTGGGTATATGCATGTACACAGCGTGATTCTCATGTACAGTACAGCATATGTGGCCAAATTATTTTATTACTTTATTGCATCACTTATATAGTCAAATAATAAACATTTCTATTGGCAAATTATTTTCCCCAATGATAGAAAAAGGTTGTTGAATACTTCATTAGGTCTTGCTTAAAAAAAATCAGATTGAGGACCTGAATGGGAATCTAGCTACACAAATCTGATCAGGGCCTTGAAGTTAATGGGGTGCTGCACAGGAGTCTGCTGTGCAGTCAGCTGCAGAATCAGGACCTAATTTAGGGCTAACTCCTGCAACTATTAATCACATGAACAGGCCTTACTCAAGCGAATAACAGTCTACTTGTGTGTTTCCAGGCTATTTGCACGAGAAGAGGTTAAAGGAACATGCCATTAAAGAGGCACATAAGAGTTGTGCTATAACACATACCAGCTAAGGGCTTGTCTACTTCACACAGCTTTTAGCGACAAGGTTGTATACAGCCTTGTTGCTAAAACTCAGCATGTGTAAACACTCTTTGTTGGCACTTTTACCCACAAAATACTTCCAGCTCCGCAAGCAGCTTTAGCTTTGTTGGCAGGCAAATGCTCCTGCCAACAAAGCCATGTTCACACTGCCACTTGCCTCGGCAACAAGTTTGCCTTTCGCAGGCCCGGGTGGGGGACAACTTTTCAAATTACCCATGAAAGACAAAAGTTGTGGTTGACAACTTTCCAGTGTAGACCTACCCTAAGGCTCTGTCTACACTGGGAGAGATTTGCTGCTGGCAGTCGGCCACAGCTTATACAGGTGAAAAAAGAGCTTTGGCTGGGATGCCTTAGGCCCGTTGCCTGAGGGAAGGAAGCGATACCAGCAACGGACTTTTGCGTCACTACAGCTAAGTCGACACCAAGGGCACTTCCTGGTAGCGACACGCCGGGGAAGATACGAATTACCCCCAACCACACTAACGTTACCGCCCGGGCAGCAAGTTTCCACCGGAGACCGGGCCTGGCACGATGTGGCACTAGGCGGTGGCGGAGACTGACACGGTTTCCCGGCGCTAAGCCAGGCTGCTGCCCACAATGCCGTTTCCCAGTGCGGCCAGGCTCGACGAGGGGCCAGGGGGCGTCACCCCATTAGAGTGGCCTCCCCCCAACCGGGCGCTGCTCGTCACGGGACGGCTCGGACACGCGTGGGCTGCTCGCGGGGAAAAGGCGGGCGCGGGGACGGGAGTCTGAGGGGGGTTTTGCAACTGGGAGACAGGCAGTGCCGCCTGCGGCCCCGCGCCCGCCTGGCCTGGGGGCGGGGTCTCGTGGGAGGCGGGCTGAAGTTGGGCCGTTTCCGCCGGAGCCCTTCCGGGGTCAGAGGACGTGTTTGTGACGGGAGTTGGGTGCGCGGGGCGACGGGAGCCGAGCGAGGCTGAGGCTGAGGCTGCCGGCCGCCCCGGAGCTCGCAGCGGCGGAGCAGCAGCAGCAGCAGCAGCAGCAGCAGCGCCAGGCTGAAGCGGTCCGGCTGCGGCCAGCGCCAGCAGCACCATGTCGCGCGGCTCGATCGAGATCCCCCTCCGGGACACTGACGAGGTGAGGGGGACGCTGCGGCGGCCCCGGGCCTGGTTCCTTCCCCGTCCCGTCCCCTGGCAGCGTGCGGGGGGGCCCCCAGGAGTGTGTGTGAGTGGGGGAGGTGGCCTCATAACTCTGAACCCCCCCCCCCCACACACACACACATACACCCACACCCGGGCCTTGTGAGCCATCCTCACTCCCCTGAACCTCTTTCCCCGCCCGGCCTGTCTCTCCCTCCTGGGGGTCCAGCGGGATTGTACCTGGCCGGTTTACATGGGGGTGGGAAATAGCAGCTGTTAGGAAATGCAGCCTCGGCCGGCCGCATGTTGTAGTGGTTGTTTTCACACACGCACCGCAAGGAAGAGAATGATGGCCTCCTTCCCTTAAGATAACCTTCAATAATAAACATATAAGCCTCTTACAAAGACACTAAGGTGCTTAGTCCGAACTCCTTTGATGACTAGTAACTTTCATTTGCCCATGTGCTGTCCAGCTATAGCCTGGAATAGTTAAACTTCATGTTGTTTTATGTACAAAGTCACACCAGCTTAGCTAAAATTATGATTTAAAGTTCGCTTCATTAAATTGATGTAAAAGCTTGTGTGGACACTCCTAATTCAGTTTAAAGCTGATTTATGTCAAGTTGGGTTACCAGGGGTTCCTTGCCAACATAAACTAAACTGACAATAGGGATATATAGATTTAAGTGCCACTGGTGTTTAAACCAGTATAATTAGATCAATTTAAAACTGATATTGGTACAAATCTTGTATGAAGATGAATCCTTAAACTGGTGAAGCAGTTATAGTCATTTACTAGATACTTCTTACACATACTTGTTTAAAAAAAATCTTTCACTGCGATTAGCTGTTACTATGTTTGAAACTTGCCACCGTATCCACTGGACCAACCTTCCTTCCATATGTCTGTCTTCTGGATCATAACTTCTTTGAGAGAGACTTATTTTATGTCTTTTACATTACAGAGCACATTGTCAGTGTTGTATAAATAATAGGACAGATTTATTCTTTTCTCCCTTTGCCCATAGACTGCAAAAAAAATGGATTACATTCTGCTCTCTGAAATTTCCAGTTTCTGTTGACCGCTGTGCCCATTACTGCTCTGATTATTTGCTCCCAACCCCACAGATATTTACCATATAATACTCATTCATAAGCCGAATGAGCTTATATTTTGGTAAAAAAGTGATGCATCAAAGAGCGGGGGTCGGCTTATAAGTAGGTCTACACCAAAATTTGATGATCTTAAACTATTTAAACTGCCAAAGGTTGCCGATCCCTGATCTAATACATTGTTGTTATTGTTGTTTACCAGGAGCGTCTGCAGGCATAGAGCCCCTCAGCTTCCTGTGGCCGTGGTTTGGGAAGTGATGCCACTTCCTGCAGTTCCCATTGGCTGGGAATGGCAAACCACAGCCACAGGGAGCTGCAGAGCGCCGTGCCTGCAGCCACTCCAAGTAGATAAAACGTTCTGACTCACCAGCACCTTGTCCTGACAGACTGGGAGCCAAAGTTTTCCAACCCCTGAAATATAGGGTCGGCTTATGAAAGGGTCATACAGTTTTTGCTATTTTTACCTATCCATTTTGGGGGGTCGGCTTATAAATGAATGGGCTAATGAACGAGTATATGCAATACTGTCTATGTTATTTGGGGGGTGGTGGGGGGGAAAACCTCTTCAAGTGAAAAATCCAGACACTTGTAGGTTGTGTAATCTAACTTCTGGCATGCTGGGTAGAGTGAGGATTAGGGTTTCTGTTGAGTTGCTATTATAAATATTGTAAATATAGACTTTAAATGAAACTTTAACAAAGTAGATAACATGAATTAACACTTAACATGAATATTATTGTTGCTTTTAGGTCATTGAGCTTGACTTCGATCAGTTACCGGAGGGGGATGAAGTTATAAGTATCCTGAAACAGGAACATACTCAGCTGCACATATGGATTGCTTTAGCGGTCAGTATTTATGCAAATAAATTAATTTCTACTATATTGCGTTTGTTAGCAGACAAAATTAAATTATTCTTCTAGGTCACTAATTCTGGGCTTGATATTTCTTACATATAAATTTTGATATTGCAAATATCAGTAGCGGCTCTACAACTTGAGGTTTGTAATTAAATGATACTATTTTTGGCGGCTTCTATTACTATATTTAAAAATTGCACACTTCATTTTGTTTCAGCTTCGGTTTTTCAAAGTAAAAAACTTTGTTCTAAGAAAAGGGTATTCAAATATAGTGGGGAAAATACATTGGTGACTGGAGAAAAATAAAATTATCTCTTTGATTGTGCTTACTAAATTAAGAGGGATTTTATTATAACACAGACGTTACTACCTAGGCTATGCATCATAATGAGGCAAGATCAGTGCTAGCAATATTCACATAACTACCCCATCAAGTTTATGCTATCTGGAAGGGAGATCTGAACAGTTCCCAGGGAAGTGCTTTGATAAATAAGAAAAGAGTGAATGGAGGAAAAGTGGTTGTAAAAGACTATGAATGTGAAAAGAATCAACAACATAAAATTTTAGGATTAAATGACCTGAACTCTCTCCTTGTAAAGTTCAACTTCTGTATGCTTTAGCTAGATTTCCAAAGGTGTTTTCCAAAAGTATGTAGTGTGTTTTAGAACACTGTGAATGTAAGACGTTCTATCACATTTGGCAAGCCAGTTTATATATAGACTTTTCGATGGTTGCATAACCAAATATGTCTCTATTCCTTCTTAATAGAAGAAATTTTATTGCTTCCTAGAATAGTTAATTCACTTCCTTTAAATAAAATTAACCCTCCGAGTATTTTATGTGCTGTTTCAATTTTCAGTGTGTAAAACTCTTGTCATATGTTTATACTGTCTTGGCGTACTGCTATTTAGCAGTGTAAGTATAGCTGAAATTTGGTATCCTGGACATTTTCTGTGTAAAGTAACATTCCATTTTAATTAAAAGACCTTAACTTGCTGTAACTGACATGAATGTTTGGTTACTGTATTCTTCCTACTGTATAACCTGTTTCAGAGACGGAGAGGGAGGAATGAATGAATGAATGAATGAATTAATTTGGAATGATTACAGCCTGACTGGTAGGATGCTCACTTCTGTACCAGAAGGTTGTGGGGTTGAAGTCCTACATGAGGATGCTCACCCTCTTCTGACTACCATACACGACTAGTGGGTTCTGCAGTCTCAGATTTGTTGCATTGCAGGCAGGCTACAAACTGACTTTTTTTTGCTTTGCTTAGTCTTTGGTTGTCCAGTTGAACACTTAAGGATCCCAGAGCTCTTTTGGACAGGAGTAGCAGATCACTTGTGTACTGTCCAACAATTTCATCTTTGAATAATTTTTTGTGTGTGTATATGAATGAATGAATGAATGAATTATTGTGGACAGCAGAGCACTTGCTCTAACAACTGCTGTACTTGTGTATGTTTCAGAGTAGCAGCCGTGTTAGTCTGTATCCGCAAAAAGAACAGGAGTACTTGGGGCACCTTAGAGACTAACGAATTTATTTCAGCATGAGCTTTCGTGAGCTACAGCTCACTTCTTTGGGTGTGTAGAATGGAACACACAGACAGGAGATATTTATACATACAGAGAACATGAAAAGGTGGAAGTATGCATACCAACAGGAAGAGTCTAATCTAAAAAAAGGGTTTTTTTCCTCCTGCTGATCTCAATTGATTAGACTCTTCCTGTTGGTATGCGTACTTCCACCTTTTCATGTTCTCTCTATGTATAACTATCTCCTGTCTGTGTGTTCCATTCTATACATCCGAAGAAGTGAGCTGTAGCTCACGAAAGCTCATGCTGAAATAAATTTGTTAAGTCTCTAAGGTGCCACAAGTACTCCTGTTCTTTGTACTTGTGTATGTACAAAATCACTGGAAAGATTTTGTACTAACAAAAAGTATTCAAGGAGCTATATTGAAACACGTTACATTAGTATGTAAGTGAATATCTGTGGATTAACTGGAAAAAATATTGTGGTGGAATAGGTATAAAAGTAGCATTGAAAATGTTTTTGCTTTTATAGTTGGAATATTACAAACAAGGAAAAACAGAAGATTTTGTGAAACTATTGGAAGCTGCACGAATAGATGGCAACTTGGATTATAGAGACCATGAAAAAGATCAGATGACATGCTTGGATACTCTGGCAGCATACTATGTACAGCAGGCACGGAAGGAAAAGAATAAAGACAACAAGAAGGAGCTCATTACGCAAGCTACCCTGCTGTATACTATGGCTGACAAAATTATCATGTATGATCAGGTAAAAAAAAAAAGATTGTGTCCATTTATACAAAGAATCATAGCTATAAACTGTGTCATTAAACTTAGTTTGTAACTTTGTTATAGTATCCATACTCCAACTCTGGATTCAACGTACATTTTTTGAAAGGAAGCAGATACCCAATTATTGTTCCCTAAAGAGAAGGTAGCCAATGATGGGCAAGCCCTTATAACCTCATTAGTGTGTGTTACACTACTGATTTCACAAACATTTGGATTAAATTGGCACTTGCATAGCACCGCCTAGAATCAAAGTGGTCCTAGCTCAAGCGTCTTAATGTAACTATGCCTATGTATTCCTTTTTTGTTTGCCTAAACATTTTGCTCAATATATCTTCTTACTTTAATGGTATGTGATTTGTAGAAATGAATTGTGGGAACCTACAGTCTCACCATTGGTATTGCCACAGGCATTGATGCAAGAGAATCAAATTCATCATAAAATGCCAAAATGAGGTTTAAAGTAGTACCTTAACACTCTTTCCTTTAATCTAATTTTTATAACTTTTTAAAGAAAATACTAGGATTTTTTGAGTCTTTGTATAAAAATGCAAAGAATAATATCTTAGAAATCTGTTTCTCATCTAGAATCACTTGTTGGGAAGAGCCTGCTTCTGTCTGCTGGAGGGTGATAAAATGGACCAGGCTGATGCACAGTTTCATTTTGTGCTCAACCAATCTCCAAATAATATTCCAGCCCTCCTTGGTAAGAATTTTGTGAATATCTCTGCAAAAACCCAGTCTCTCCATCTCCGTTTAGGACTTGTAGAAAATGCATGTTCACAGTCTGTCCAAATTCGTGTAAGTAGAGACATACGTAGGCCTTGCAATAAAGAAGGGAGATCTCTGTCTTGGGGCAATACACATTTAAGATTCTGAGATGGATTCAGGAAGTGCCTGCAGAAAGAATGCTGGTGTGGTGGGGTCATTATCAACAACTGTATGCTAATGCCTGTGTGGTTATGTACATGTCCCCTCTTGTAACATGGCTTGATTCTGCAGATGTGCTACCTCTTCTTCCCCCTTTGTCTGGCTCTTATAAGAAGGAACTCCCAGGTCAAAATATTTTAAATTGAGATTCCTCTGTGAGGGGTCATGTATGTTTAATATGTCTCTTATAGTGTATCAATTTAGTTTTTAACCACTGAAATCAAGTCCTTGTTCCCCTTGATTCAGGGTTCCTACAGCCCTCCTTCTAGGCTTCTGTATGAGTGTTCCTATAGGCTACCCGTCTGTAGATCAGGAGTCTCACAGCCCTCCTAGAGTCTGTGCTGATAATACAGGCTGGCTGTACCACTCAACTTCTGAGCTGGCCTCTTTAATCCTGTCCTTTCCCCCAGGTCTGTGAAAGGTCAGTAGGCTAAAGGGCCAACAGGCAGATGCACAGTTCTACTTTCGCTAGGCAGGTATGCCTCCTTCAAGCTGTCTGCTCACTCTCTCCTTCTTTGGCTCCCTGGAGGCTTCTCTTTTATTCCTAACCCTGAGACTGATGTATACTGATGTGACCGATTTAGTCACATGACCTACCTGATTTAATCACATTTGGGGAGGAGAGCTAAGTGAGGCACAGGTGGGGCAGACCCTTTACTCTAAAAGGGGCCGGTCACCTGGGACAGTCCACCTTACTTACTATTCTTTTCTTGCTGACACTTCTGGTGGTCAGAACACTTTCAGTAGTGAAGAGTCAGCAGGCAGTAACCCCTTCAGTCAGTATTCTAGAATGAAGCTTAGGGCAATTTTCATCCAAACTTCCTAACCAAGAAAGGAAAATTAAAGTTATTTAAAAATTATTTTAAAACCTTACTTTTATGTTTGTTATTGCCTTTTATTAATTTTATTTTCTGAGATACTTGACACTTGTAGGATTGGCATCAAGACGCACAGCGCAGTTATAATCAAGTGAATGTTCCTGACTGCATCCAAGCCTTCATTAATTCCATTTATTCTGGTATTAACTACTGAAAAAGTCAAACCTTTTACAGAACAGCAAACCTATAGCAACTTCTGTAACTTGTTTGTTGTAACAGGTAAAGCATGCATTTCATTCAACAAGAAAGATTATAGAGGAGCCCTCGCCTACTACAAGAAAGCACTGCGAACCAACCCAGGTTGTCCAGGTAAGGCATAGAAAATCTTTGCTACTGAAGCAATCTTACTAAGTTGTTTAAACCTAAAACGTCCTTAAAATTCCTGCAGTTAGAAAATGGGCTTTATTATAATTCCTTTTTTCAAATCCATTCTGTCACAAATGAAATTCTTAGTCTTGTAGGACAGATTTGCTTTCTGCTGGCTCTGTAATAGCTGCTAACTGAGTAAATGATTACGAGTATGTCTGCTGTATTGTAGCCATGTTGGTCCCAGGATATTAGAGACACAAGATGAGTGAGAGGTAATTTTGTTTTATTGGACCAATTTCTGTTGGTGAAAGAGAGATGCTTTTGAGTTACGCAGAGCCCTTCTTCAGGGAACGGTGCTCAGTGTCACAGCTAAATATAATGCAGAAGAGATTATGATGACCAGTATCTCCCACACACCTTTCAAGATACATGGATCCGACACATGCCTATTACAACATGCGTACCTCATCCAGTGCACTAAATGCCCCAATAATGTGTTAACTACCTATGCTAAACAATGTAAATATGTGTACAGGTTTTGCATCTGTTGTTGTGGCAGGGTCTGGCCCCAGACCCTGAGTTCGTGTGTTTTGGTCTGTGAGGAGCTTGCTTCTGATAGTGAGGTTTAGTGAGTTGTTTGAAGGCCAGAAGAGGGGGTTTGTGAAAGATTATTTTTTCAGGATGTGGTCCCCATTTAATATGGGTTTTGATTATTTTATGATACCCCCATAGGGGTTCCAGTATGGAGTAGAAAGTGACAAATAGAAGTGTGCAATTGGAGGAGGATTTTTTTTCCTGTGTTGAAGCAGGTTCTCTTGGGGTGTTTGTGTGGCCTGTTCCATGATGCGATGTACTTCTCTGGTGGAGTGTCCTTGTTTGATGAAGGCAGTCTTAAACGTGTTAAGGTGTATATCCCAGACTTACCACAGAATATGCTCCGAAGAGAATCTGAGGACCTGGCTGTAGATAACAGATTTCTTGGTGTGTTTGGGGTGGTTACTGGATCTGTGAAGATAGGTGTGATCTGTGGGTTTACTGTGTGTTTTGTCTGCAGTGTTCCATTGTTGAAGCTGATTGTGGTGTCCAAGAAGTTGATGCTGGTGTGGGAGCATTCTAGAAAGAGAGAGTTTGGATGGATGGGGATGGTTGAAGTTGTGGTGGAAATCTGAGGAAGTCTAGGTCCTCTGTCCTGAAGATGAAAATATCATCAGTGTATCTCCAGTATATCATTGGTTTCATGGTGCATTTGTCCATAAATTCTTCTGCTTGGTGTCCTTTGAAGAGGCTGGTATACTGAGGAGCCATCCTACTACCAGTGGCTGTTCCCATGGTTTGGTTGAAGTGTTTGTTGTTGAATATAAAATTTGGTCTGGGTGAGGATCAAATGAATAAGTTTAGGGTAGATATCTGAGCATTGGCCATACTTTCTCTGGCTATGATTTGAGCTAGTGCGCTTATCAAAAAGAGGATAGCTTTGCCAGTGGGAAGGGCCAGCCACCTTGAGTGTGTGCCTAGCATCTCAGACAAGTATGTACTCGGGGTGACTAGTGGCTCACACCAAAGTGGCTTCACTCCATTTTTAGTATGCTAGCTCAAGGGGAGCCGGTGCAGATATATTTCTTTGAGCTGAGATTTATGCTTCCAGTTCAAAGAGTAGGCATACCTTAAGGAGGCCAAGTTCAGAATAGTATTTCATACATTTCTGACCAATAGATTTTTAAAAAGCCGTTAAAGAAGTGCAGAAAGTACAAAAGGGATATCTGAATCAAGACTATTGTCCAAAAAGGATTACAGAAACTAGCTCTAAGGTTTTTGAATATGAAGTTAGACAGAGGTAAATGTATATGTCACACAATTCTGAACAAAACAAATGATGTATTTGTCAAATTTGTCTAAGATGTGTAAAATGATACAAAAATATCTGATGAACTAATCGTTCATTGTATTGTATGGGATTTTTATTACTGAAATTCTGTGGAAACTACCAGAGGCAGCAGAAGTTTTATATATGCAGTGTTCAGAAGTTAAAGAAGGACTCAAAGAGGCTGTCACACATTCCTTTAACAGAGGAAGAAGTGTAATAAAACACTGAAAGATGGGGTATACCTACATGAGCTTCTTGACCATTTTCTGTCCTAAACATGAGTTATAATTAGAGCCACATGTAATCTTTGATTCTTTAGTTATGGATTAGCTGCAGAATCGACTCCTTTCTGCAGAGTTGTGCTCAGAAATTGAAGAGATTTTTTTCTTAAACTTCTTTACTACTTAAAAGGAATGTAAACAAATGTGGCTGTTTATTCCTGAGTCTGCAGGGAGCCTGAAACAATGTCTGTAATGTGAATGGCTCCCTTTATGTTGAACAGTGTGAGAACTTTGATACCAATGGATGATGATTTAAGCAGCCTTTGTTAATTCTTTCACTTCTAATCATTTTAGAAGAAACACCTAGCTTAATTGCTTATCCCACAATCCCAACCATCTCATACCCTTGGTGAGGTACCAAAACTGTCCCCTTACTAGCTGATCAAACCTCCAGCTTTCCTGCTTGACAATTCTGTAATACTGTTCTTTCTAAATGTCATTCTGCAGCACAATAAAAATTTACTTATTAGGAATAGATTAAAAGTGATATTTAATAAGCATAAATGTTACACTGACTGCACTAATCTTTCATATTTCATTTAATGAAAAAAATTATCTGAAACTACTTCAGAAATAGAAGCCTACTCCATTGGAATAGAGTAGAAACCAGGGTCTTACCACACTGTTAATGTAATCTTTTCCACTGAGCACGGGGCCTTGTTTATAACTATCTCTAAATACAGTGTGAATCAAGTAATAAAGATACCAATCCTGTATCAGCTCACTGTTCAGAGTAAAAAACATACACGTAAAAAGTTTTGATTTTTGACATTCTGAATGACTTGCTTTTATTTCCTAGCTGAGGTTCGATTAGGCATGGGCCATTGCTTCGTGAAACTGAACAAGTTGGAAAAAGCTCGTCTGGCATTCAGCAGGGCTCTGGAGCTCAATTCAAAATGTGTAGGGGCTTTGGTTGGACTGGCTGTTCTAGAACTCAATAACAAAGAGGTAAGTGTGAGCTGGGATGGGGAGAATGTGAAGTGCTGTATTGGGTTTCTAGTTAAACAGTGAGCCTCACAACAGTCTGAAAATCATTTTTTTTTACATTTTATATATTACCTGAATCACTTTAATCAACATCACTGATGTTGATGGTCTTGCAATTCTGGATAGTTATGAAGAGTGCAAAGTAAATAATGCTAATCTCTCCTGCGCTTATTAAATGCAAGCGGCTCTAAGAAGTGATACGTACACTAAGTGATATGAATTCAAAATTATAGTGGTGTGTTAAATATATATGTGGGGGGGTTGTATGTAAGTATATATTTATTTATTAACATAGAATAGTAAACTGTGCCCATGTACGCAGTCTGAGTACATTGCTAATTGTTTGAAATTTGTCCTTAATTCTGGAACTTAATTAGTTCACCACCTTCAATAAGCTGCACCTCTAAATACAAATAACATTGCAACACGTTGACCACTGCTGCATTCTTCCCTTACCCTCTTTAAAGGCCAGGCATTAAAAACAAGTCCTTTAGTATCCTCTGAAAGTCTGCAAATCTCAAGTAAAATTGGTCTGGTGTAGGAGGACACTTTAGGGAGAATGCTATACCAGTAGCTCCCTCACCATTGTATCAAGGAGTAATCTACTGTTGGTGTCTCCACTGATTGCTATTGTGGCAGAGTGTCTTGGTAAGAAAGGCAGTCTCTCAGGTGGCCTGATCCCAGGCCGTTCAGACTTCATAAGTCCAAACCAACACCTTAACATCTGTCTGAAGTTTGCATGTAACTATTATAGATTCAGGAACACAAGTGTCACATGGACCTTGTCCACAGTAAAAGGTTTGCCACTTTAATCACACTGGCAAAACCCTTCTGTGTTGATACACTTTTACACTGGTATAACTGCATGTACTGGTTATTCCATTTTGGCAAAGCAAAACGAGCTAAAGTGATATACGTGCATCTATACAAGGGCTTTTACCCAAATAACAGCATCAGTAAAAGTTGCACCCTGTGCCAACATAGTTATGCCAATAGAACTTTTTGTGTGTAGACCAGGCCTTGCTCTCAATTGGACACCCTACTTACTAACTATGTGACCACCTTCTGCACCATTTCTAGCCTTCATATAAATTTAAGATGTAGCCTCATGTAGGGTGCATTGAAAATACAAATAGTAATTCTATTCCTGTCTGATTTTGCTTTTTGCATCCCTTCAAACCTGCACTTGCACATTTAACTTTTATCTACAGTATAAATAAACATATATGGAAATGAGAGAATTGACATTGTTAAAATTATAGAACCAAACAAAGTTCTAAAACCTGAGATCGTAAGTGATTCATTAAACTAAGTTCACAGGGATATTGCTATGATAGCTTTGGAAAGGCCGTATATATTTTTGGACTGTAAAACGCTTTCACTTCTATTGCACCTTCCATCTGATCATTGGAAAGCATTTCATGAATATTAATCTTTCATTTAGGTATTTTACCATTTTTATGACGGATAAACTGAGATGTAAATGCTAAATGAGTTGCCAGAAATTACACATTGAGTCAATGGTAGAGCAGAAAATAGAATTAGAGATAAGATTTCTTCCCTGTAACAATTTCACATTTGTGCCAGCTTGCAAGTTACTGTACTTGTCATGGGTTCTGACTTGCAATAAAGTTTGGGTTTGTATTCAGGAAAACTAAATTATTGCATATTAAGAGATCCCATTGGAAGGGAATGATGTAATGTTCATTTTGTAAAAGGCAGACTATAAAAAGCAAATGCTTATCTAGTATTTTATAGTGTAGTAGTGCTCAAAGTTCCTAGTTGAGTTTGGCGCTCCAGTGTGCTAGTTGCTGTACAAAGGCATAGGAACACATGGCCAGTGCTTGCGCATTAGAGATAAAAACATATAGGGTGGGACAAGGATACAACATATTAGCAAACAATCAAGATGAGGATGAGCATACATGGTGTTTTCTCTTTCAGTAATTGTGGCCAGAGTGGGGATGAAAGGGAATGTTGGGGGTGGCTGGGGGAGTAAATAGGAACAAGGTAGTTGAGTGTTAGGTATCATAGTGGGCAGAGGAAGTCCAGCCATGAGAGGATCTGTGAGGACGTAGGGGGAAACCTCCACCTCAGGAAGTCCTGTTCCCCTTTCTCCCACCTATGAAAGGGCTCGTTACTCTCTGTTGTGAATCTGGGAGGAGTAAAGAGGTTTTGGCTGGATCTCTGTCTGTCCTGATGCTGCTTCTGGCCATCAGTGGGAAGACCCATCTGAGTCACAGTTCCTGGGTCTTGTAAGAAGAATAGCTCTGAAGATGTTATGTTGAGGAAATATGTTGAAATATAATGCTAATATCTATCAATATTTCATCTAGGCTGATTCTATCAAAAATGGCGTTCAGCTCCTTTCTAGAGCTTACACAATTGATCCCAGTAACCCAATGGTGCTGAACCACTTGGCTAATCACTTCTTCTTCAAAAAGGTAAGAAAATATGTGAATGGAAAATTCCATAACCTTCTAAACAGTAACCGCTCCAGTGTCAAACTCATTACTGCTTCTGCCTTCCAAAAATCATTTTAAATCCTACATTTTGAAAGGTATTAAAGTACAGCTGTTAAAAGAATGTTTTACCCATTGTGTGACTTTCATGAGGCCAAAGGGTCAGAGTAAATTTTTAGTATAGTCAGACAAGTGTAAAGTTTCAATTTTTAGATCCTTTATTACATTTTTTCTGAAGATTGCCAAGAAAGTGCACACACTTTTTTCTTTATTTAAACCTACTTATGTTTCCTGAAGACATTTATTTTCTGCTACTTTTAAAACTGGGCTATAGAGAAAAGAACAGTAACTTGTCAAACTAAATTTACTGATGTTAACTTACCAAATTCTACTGCTTGTTTGTCTGCATTAATCAGTCCAGGCCTGTTTCAGAAGTGTATAAACTTCACCATTAATGGGTTGGGATTTTTCAAACTGAGTTTTATTTTCATCATTCAGGATTATGGTAAAGTCCAGCACTTGGCTCTCCATGCTTTCCATAATACAGAAGTTGAAGCTATGCAGGCAGAGAGTTGCTACCAGCTGGCCCGGTCTTTTCACGTACAGGTAGAATGAATTTTTAAAAATCCTCTTCTAGATTACATTTAGAATATTGTAATATTCAAATATATTCAACATTTTAAAAAAAAGGAACAGAACACTAAGAAAATAATCAATCTTCTTTTTTTCTTCTTGTTTCTTTTAAATTAGGAAGATTATGATCAAGCTTTCCAATACTACTACCAAGCCACACAGTTTGCCTCATCCTCTTTTGTATTACCATTTTTTGGATTGGGTCAAATGTACATTTATCGGGGGGACAAGGAGAATGCATCACAATGCTTTGAAAAGGTTTTGAAAGCTTATCCTAACAATTATGAGACTATGAAAATCCTTGGATCTCTTTATGCTGCTTCAGAAGACCAAGACAAACGAGATATTGCAAAAGTATGTTCAGATATTTATTTGCTGAACTTTGGATCTCAGTGTTACCTGTTTGATGACCTTGAATGTATGTCACTCCAGCTGATGCCTCATTCATGCATCCAAGGGAAAAATTTGTCCCTGAAAATCTGAGATATGGCGTCACTAAAAATCAGGTTTACTTTGCTGTGAAAATAGAACTGGGTGTGTGTTAGTTTTAGTAAGTCAATCACTTTTCCAAATGGCAGATATTATTAACTGCAAAGGAGGTAATGTCATCTGAACAGAAGTGGGACCACACTAGGAGACCTGTTAACTAAAGCTAACAAAACCATTCTGTTTTCTGTTGCTTATGGAAAAACACTTGTTTTCCTCTGCACAAAAACGGTGATGTGCCTGTAAATGACAACTTGATGATCAAATGTCTGGGAATATTCTTGTCCTCCCAGTTTAACATTCTGAAAGGACATTGTCACATACTAATACAACATTTTTTAAAATTTAAGTCTGTTTACTCTTTCTGATGCTTAGATCTTTTCCTACTGATTTTCTTTGCATTTAGTCAGCACTGCTTTTCCCTCAAGTTTTGAATGGCAGTGTGTTAACATGGTTTGGTTTACTGATCGGTAATTTAACAGTATATAATACCTTTCTATCATGACCTACTATGTTTTTGGTAGGGAACACAGACATTTCCCAGAGCTGAGCTTTAATGAAAACAGACAAGCATAACATTGGGACTGAACTGAAAATAAGTTTCATGGCAAATCAATCTGCTAATTTCTCATTTATTTGAATGTGGTAGTTCTGAAGAAGTTTGTATTCCTTCTGAATATTTAGAACCCTGAGGGCTTTTCCCATGTCTTACTAAATGTCGGGGGCGCGAAGGGTGGCAAATACATGATGTTGAGTTAAGTGATGAACTAGGTTGCCTTTGTTGCCTGACATGCTCAGTCATATGCATACATTTGAGGATTTATATCTTTACAGAAGAGAAATGTACTGCTTTCAAGCCTAAACATGTTGAAAAACCAACCTGGTGCATTTTTTGACAGTTTATATTAAACTTTTGCGTGCATAAGTAATGTTTGGATTTTCTCAGGGTCACTTGAAGAAAGTCACAGAACAGTATCCAGATGACGTAGAAGCGTGGATTGAACTAGCGCAAATCCTTGAGCAGACTGACATACAGGTATTAATGCTGTAAAATGGAGACGTTGTGTAACGTGTACACTTGGTTTAAGTTACAAAGTGATGCATAGAACTCATCCTGCTATTTCCTTCCCACGTCTTCAATCTTACAATTGCACAGGGTGCCCTTTCAGCCTATGGAACGGCAACACGCATCCTTCAGGAGAAAGTACAGGCTGATGTGCCACCAGAGATTTTGAATAATGTGGGTGCTCTCCATTTTAGGCTTGGAAATCTAGGTGAAGCAAAGGTACTAAACCACATTACTACTTTTTAAATAACCTAATTTTAAGAAATTATCCAAAGTCTTGAGTTTTTAAATTATTTAATCATCCAAGCATTCTGTTCCTCTCTTTTTATTTTGTCCTTAGAAATACTTTTTGGCATCTCTGGATCGTGCTAAGGCAGAAGCTGAACATGATGAGCATTACTACAATGCTATCTCAGTAACAACATCCTATAATCTTGCCAGATTATATGAGGCAATGTGTGAATTCCATGAAGCAGAAAAGCTATATAAAAACATTTTAAGAGAACATCCTAACTATGTTGACTGTAAGAAATTCTTCCATTTTGGTTCAACAGTCCTCTTCAAACTGAAAGATTTTTGTACTGAGGCCCTCATCTGCCCCTTTGTATTGTTTGAGATTTTTGTTTTATAACAGACTTCAGGAGGCTGAGCAATTGTCTTGTGTAACTGATGTATCCTTTCTTTTGAATTTTTCTTCTATTCAGTGCATAGCTCATAAGTCAAATTAGAGTGTGTTCAAATTTTAACTATTTTAATTAACACTTACAAAAGATATAGTCAGAGATAGAATAAGCTTTCCAACAAAAGATATTCTCCAGCATTTAAATAAAAATCATATGTAATGTGTGTCCATATGTAGAAATAAAAATATAGAATATCTTTAGATGCTTGATATCCTAAATGTATCAGGAAAAAAAACAGAATAAATTAGGTCAGGCATGAATTTTACAATTTGAGCTGATTATGTAAAATAATTTTCTGTTTTTAGGCTATTTGCGCTTAGGAGCTATGGCTAGAGATAAAGGCAATTTTTATGAGGCTTCTGATTGGTTTAAAGAGGCACTTCAAATAAATCAGGTTAGTGAGACTCTGAAATATTTAATTTAGAACTAAAATTTCAAATTAGATTCACTGGATTACTGTCTCTCTTTATGAATATAGGTAAGTTATCCAAAGTAGTCCTTTCTTCTAGTTAACTTCCTCTGCTCTGTTTTCTGTACATAAAAATGTAATTTATTTCCATATAATACATGTGTAATAATACAAGGATTAAGGCTTGTATTTAGATGTCTAACCCAGATAAGTGAAAGCAGTCCTTAAGTTACTTCTGATGGAATTTGTTTCAGGATCATCCAGATGCTTGGTCTTTAATTGGTAATCTTCACTTGGCTAAACAAGAGTGGGGTCCAGGACAGAAGAAATTTGAAAGGATATTGAAACAACCATCCACGCAAAATGACACTTACTCCATGCTGGCTCTTGGTAATGTCTGGTTGCAGACTTTGCATCAGCCCACCAGGGATAGAGAGAAGGTAAATTTCACACTGGTTGAAGTGCATTGGTATGCCATTAACCTTTGACCTCCCTGGTGCAAGTATTTCATGTTGTATGGAAAGTTCATCAGTTGTAAAATATTAGGTGCACTGTGTCACCAAACAGATGAATGATTGATTAATCTTTTTCTTACTCATGTTTGTAGGAAAAGCGTCATCAAGATCGTGCACTAGCAATCTACAAGCAAGTACTTAGAAATGATCCAAAGAATTTGTATGCTGCTAATGGCATAGGTGATTATTACACTTAAATTCCCTTTAGTAGTTTACTAGTGGTTTCTTGGATTTAGCTCTTTTACTATATAATCTGTAGAGCATTTCAAGCATCGTTTTTGTTTTTTTGCAGGGGCTATACATAACTGATCTGTGGAGGAATGTCTTGCTGTATCATGCAGTTAATTGTCTCAATTCTCTGTTAACATCATTCTGGTAACTTGGATAGGATTTAAACCTGGAAGCTTACACTGTACATTTAACTTTCCCTTTAGGAGCTGTATTGGCACACAAAGGATATTTCCGTGAGGCTCGTGATGTTTTTGCCCAAGTGAGAGAGGCAACAGCAGATATCAGTGATGTGTGGCTGAATTTGGCACACATCTACGTAGAACAGAAGCAATACATCAGTGCTGTGCAGATGGTAACCTCTATAACCATTGAACTATTTAAAATATTGGAATGAGGTAGCAAAGGAATAGCTAGAGGTCGTTGCTGGCAGCTTCAGCTATTCTGAATAATATTCTGTTTTAACAAATTATGGTCCTATTCAAAATAAAATAGAAGTCCTTTTAGCTGCCAGGTTATGTCTAGATTTAGAAGTGAACTGCCAACTGTGGACAAGAGTAACAAAGGATGTATCAACTTGTACATTTATCTTTTCTATGCTGTCCTAAGTAGAGTTAAGATATAAATAGATTAGAGTTTTGGTCTACTAGGAGGCATTTTTGATTGTGTGTAGTTCAGTCAACATAGTCACTTTATGTCATTTATAAGAGAACCTAACTGAAGTAGAGAAGTACAGTTTGCTGTCTTTCCTTCATGGCAAAGTTTTGTAATCATGGCCCAGAGTGACTGCTTACGTGTATGTGACACACTTTCAAAACTACCAGGAAAACGTTTAACTTCATCATCGCCCTTTCAACACACACATAGTTGATCGTACCAACTATTTTGGCCGAATCCACAAACTCAAGAGTCATACTAAATAATTAAGAAAGAAAATGTCTTTTGTATACCGGGGATCTAGTAAACTATGGCCTAAACAAAATTGTTTCCAAAGAAACATCCATCTGCTAGAAAACTGCTACTGTAAAACATGTGCCCTACAAGTCAAACTTAAAATAACAAAACCAAGCAAAACTCAACTGAATGATATTTTGGAGACAAGCTCCGAACAAACAAAAACATTATTAGAGACATGGAAATAGAACCCTCCTTAAATTGTGTGTACGTGGGCCTTAGAATAAACACACCCAGGAGCTTCAGAATGGCTATAAAAGCATTACGAGAAACAGCGATGCCATATGGTTTCATAGTTAATATGCCATAAAAAAACCTACTAGATACACTCCTCCATTGAAACTACTGATAAAACTGTTTGATAGCAGTAGGAGTCAAATTATACTATATGAAAGTGAAGTCACAAGCCTATTGTAACAGACAATTGTATTGTTTGGGACAAAAATCTTAATAGAAACTTTACCTCAACATTTTCGCAGGTATTCTATGAGCACTAGAACTCCAGGGACAAACTGGGGGGTCACTTACCCGTATCCTTCTAACATGCAGAAAAGAACGCTAAACTTAAGAGCAACACAGCAGAGTTCCTCCATTGCAAAGCACAGGGAGGTCAAAAGATCGTATCCAAATAGAAGTGCATTATCACTCTGTGGTCTTGCCAACACAAACAATTCCACCCACAACTAAAAATGCACAACACGTTAAGAGAGCACCAGTATTGGCGTCTATGGAAGAACAAATCAAATATAACAACTTAGCCTGCTACAGCCACAAAATTATTGCAGTAGCTGACTCTCTGCAGAAAATAGGCATAGCCAAGGTAGCTTTCTCACCAAATATAGAATCCTTGGCCATAAACTACAAGTGGAAATTGAGAAACAAAGCACAGTCCAACCCCAGAGGGTAGTGCTTCCTGCCAATTTAATAGAGACTGAGATGCTTTCTACTGCAGTGTTCAAAAGTGAGGAAGTTCAGATCGAATGGTTTTCCCACAAATGATCAGAAATGATGCAAGGCTTTTCAATTAAAAAACAGCCAGGAAAAACTGCATAGCTTTTGTGTGCAGGGGAAAAAGAGAAATGGCATGTTACATGACAGCCTGTCACTGGATCAACAAAGGATGGTAATGACCAGTGGAAACTGAGAATAAAATCCTAAATGCAGCATGAAGCCCAGTTGTAGGCTGATTGTACCTGCATATTACACTTCAGCAACACTTAGATAAGTTACTGTGCCAAAGACTATTAAATTAGCTGAATAGAACTAACTTGATAAGCATTTATTAAAACTGATTGTTCTTTTTCATCACAAACTATAGTGAAGGGGCAGGAGGGGTGAAAGAGGTACATCAAGTATATTTCAGGTTATGGTAGCAATACATATACGTGAATAGAGAGAGAGAAAATGGGAATGTCAAATTTCGTAACTTAAATGAACATGCTTATTACAACAATTCTTTTTCTTACACAATTTGTACCCTTACTCTGGTTACTGTAAATCAGTGATTGGAAAGGTTGAGAGACTATTGTACCCTTTCAGGATTCTGATTTGTCTTGCCTACCCTAAGTTTTACCTCACTTAAAAAACTACTTGCTTATAAAATCAGAAATAAAAATACAAAAGTGTCACAGCACACTATTACTGGAAATTGTTTACTTTTTCATTTTTACCATATAATAAAATTATTGGAATATAAATACTCTACTCACATTTCAGCGTATAGTATATAGAGCAGTATAAAACAAGTCACTGTATGAAATTTTAGTTAGTACTGACATCTCTAGTGCTTTTTATGTAGCCTGTTGTAAAACCAGGCAAATATCTATATGAGTTGATGTACACCCGGAAGACCTCAGTGTACCCCCAGACAACCACTGCTGTAAATGAATGGTACGTGCTTACAATGATGTCCGTTCCAAAATGTGTAGGATCCTATTGTATTAAGCTAAGGACTTGCAGGAGTCCTGAGGGACCTACAAATTTTTACAATAACTGGGAACTCAAAATGGTATACGGTAAACAAAGTGGAAGAGAGCCACGCAGTATGATGTAATTATTTAAAAAAAAAAATAATAATGAAATAAATCTCTTTCATGAATAGAACCCAAGTTACTTGGAATTGTCTGCAGTACAAAAGCGCTACAAGAGTTCTTTAAAACGCCACTCTCTTTTTTTAGTAATTTGATCTCTCCATTTCAGTATGAAAACTGCCTCAGAAAGTTCTACAAGCATNGCTAGAGATAAAGGCAATTTTTATGAGGCTTCTGATTGGTTTAAAGAGGCACTTCAAATAAATCAGGTTAGTGAGACTCTGAAATATTTAATTTAGAACTAAAATTTCAAATTAGATTCACTGGATTACTGTCTCTCTTTATGAATATAGGTAAGTTATCCAAAGTAGTCCTTTCTTCTAGTTAACTTCCTCTGCTCTGTTTTCTGTACATAAAAATGTAATTTATTTCCATATAATACATGTGTAATAATACAAGGATTAAGGCTTGTATTTAGATGTCTAACCCAGATAAGTGAAAGCAGTCCTTAAGTTACTTCTGATGGAATTTGTTTCAGGATCATCCAGATGCTTGGTCTTTAATTGGTAATCTTCACTTGGCTAAACAAGAGTGGGGTCCAGGACAGAAGAAATTTGAAAGGATATTGAAACAACCATCCACGCAAAATGACACTTACTCCATGCTGGCTCTTGGTAATGTCTGGTTGCAGACTTTGCATCAGCCCACCAGGGATAGAGAGAAGGTAAATTTCACACTGGTTGAAGTGCATTGGTATGCCATTAACCTTTGACCTCCCTGGTGCAAGTATTTCATGTTGTATGGAAAGTTCATCAGTTGTAAAATATTAGGTGCACTGTGTCACCAAACAGATGAATGATTGATTAATCTTTTTCTTACTCATGTTTGTAGGAAAAGCGTCATCAAGATCGTGCACTAGCAATCTACAAGCAAGTACTTAGAAATGATCCAAAGAATTTGTATGCTGCTAATGGCATAGGTGATTATTACACTTAAATTCCCTTTAGTAGTTTACTAGTGGTTTCTTGGATTTAGCTCTTTTACTATATAATCTGTAGAGCATTTCAAGCATCGTTTTTGTTTTTTTGCAGGGGCTATACATAACTGATCTGTGGAGGAATGTCTTGCTGTATCATGCAGTTAATTGTCTCAATTCTCTGTTAACATCATTCTGGTAACTTGGATAGGATTTAAACCTGGAAGCTTACACTGTACATTTAACTTTCCCTTTAGGAGCTGTATTGGCACACAAAGGATATTTCCGTGAGGCTCGTGATGTTTTTGCCCAAGTGAGAGAGGCAACAGCAGATATCAGTGATGTGTGGCTGAATTTGGCACACATCTACGTAGAACAGAAGCAATACATCAGTGCTGTGCAGATGGTAACCTCTATAACCATTGAACTATTTAAAATATTGGAATGAGGTAGCAAAGGAATAGCTAGAGGTCGTTGCTGGCAGCTTCAGCTATTCTGAATAATATTCTGTTTTAACAAATTATGGTCCTATTCAAAATAAAATAGAAGTCCTTTTAGCTGCCAGGTTATGTCTAGATTTAGAAGTGAACTGCCAACTGTGGACAAGAGTAACAAAGGATGTATCAACTTGTACATTTATCTTTTCTATGCTGTCCTAAGTAGAGTTAAGATATAAATAGATTAGAGTTTTGGTCTACTAGGAGGCATTTTTGATTGTGTGTAGTTCAGTCAACATAGTCACTTTATGTCATTTATAAGAGAACCTAACTGAAGTAGAGAAGTACAGTTTGCTGTCTTTCCTTCATGGCAAAGTTTTGTAATCATGGCCCAGAGTGACTGCTTACGTGTATGTGACACACTTTCAAAACTACCAGGAAAACGTTTAACTTCATCATCGCCCTTTCAACACACACATAGTTGATCGTACCAACTATTTTGGCCGAATCCACAAACTCAAGAGTCATACTAAATAATTAAGAAAGAAAATGTCTTTTGTATACCGGGGATCTAGTAAACTATGGCCTAAACAAAATTGTTTCCAAAGAAACATCCATCTGCTAGAAAACTGCTACTGTAAAACATGTGCCCTACAAGTCAAACTTAAAATAACAAAACCAAGCAAAACTCAACTGAATGATATTTTGGAGACAAGCTCCGAACAAACAAAAACATTATTAGAGACATGGAAATAGAACCCTCCTTAAATTGTGTGTACGTGGGCCTTAGAATAAACACACCCAGGAGCTTCAGAATGGCTATAAAAGCATTACGAGAAACAGCGATGCCATATGGTTTCATAGTTAATATGCCATAAAAAAACCTACTAGATACACTCCTCCATTGAAACTACTGATAAAACTGTTTGATAGCAGTAGGAGTCAAATTATACTATATGAAAGTGAAGTCACAAGCCTATTGTAACAGACAATTGTATTGTTTGGGACAAAAATCTTAATAGAAACTTTACCTCAACATTTTCGCAGGTATTCTATGAGCACTAGAACTCCAGGGACAAACTGGGGGGTCACTTACCCGTATCCTTCTAACATGCAGAAAAGAACGCTAAACTTAAGAGCAACACAGCAGAGTTCCTCCATTGCAAAGCACAGGGAGGTCAAAAGATCGTATCCAAATAGAAGTGCATTATCACTCTGTGGTCTTGCCAACACAAACAATTCCACCCACAACTAAAAATGCACAACACGTTAAGAGAGCACCAGTATTGGCGTCTATGGAAGAACAAATCAAATATAACAACTTAGCCTGCTACAGCCACAAAATTATTGCAGTAGCTGACTCTCTGCAGAAAATAGGCATAGCCAAGGTAGCTTTCTCACCAAATATAGAATCCTTGGCCATAAACTACAAGTGGAAATTGAGAAACAAAGCACAGTCCAACCCCAGAGGGTAGTGCTTCCTGCCAATTTAATAGAGACTGAGATGCTTTCTACTGCAGTGTTCAAAAGTGAGGAAGTTCAGATCGAATGGTTTTCCCACAAATGATCAGAAATGATGCAAGGCTTTTCAATTAAAAAACAGCCAGGAAAAACTGCATAGCTTTTGTGTGCAGGGGAAAAAGAGAAATGGCATGTTACATGACAGCCTGTCACTGGATCAACAAAGGATGGTAATGACCAGTGGAAACTGAGAATAAAATCCTAAATGCAGCATGAAGCCCAGTTGTAGGCTGATTGTACCTGCATATTACACTTCAGCAACACTTAGATAAGTTACTGTGCCAAAGACTATTAAATTAGCTGAATAGAACTAACTTGATAAGCATTTATTAAAACTGATTGTTCTTTTTCATCACAAACTATAGTGAAGGGGCAGGAGGGGTGAAAGAGGTACATCAAGTATATTTCAGGTTATGGTAGCAATACATATACGTGAATAGAGAGAGAGAAAATGGGAATGTCAAATTTCGTAACTTAAATGAACATGCTTATTACAACAATTCTTTTTCTTACACAATTTGTACCCTTACTCTGGTTACTGTAAATCAGTGATTGGAAAGGTTGAGAGACTATTGTACCCTTTCAGGATTCTGATTTGTCTTGCCTACCCTAAGTTTTACCTCACTTAAAAAACTACTTGCTTATAAAATCAGAAATAAAAATACAAAAGTGTCACAGCACACTATTACTGGAAATTGTTTACTTTTTCATTTTTACCATATAATAAAATTATTGGAATATAAATACTCTACTCACATTTCAGCGTATAGTATATAGAGCAGTATAAAACAAGTCACTGTATGAAATTTTAGTTAGTACTGACATCTCTAGTGCTTTTTATGTAGCCTGTTGTAAAACCAGGCAAATATCTATATGAGTTGATGTACACCCGGAAGACCTCAGTGTACCCCCAGACAACCACTGCTGTAAATGAATGGTACGTGCTTACAATGATGTCCGTTCCAAAATGTGTAGGATCCTATTGTATTAAGCTAAGGACTTGCAGGAGTCCTGAGGGACCTACAAATTTTTACAATAACTGGGAACTCAAAATGGTATACGGTAAACAAAGTGGAAGAGAGCCACGCAGTATGATGTAATTATTTAAAAAAAAAAATAATAATGAAATAAATCTCTTTCATGAATAGAACCCAAGTTACTTGGAATTGTCTGCAGTACAAAAGCGCTACAAGAGTTCTTTAAAACGCCACTCTCTTTTTTTAGTAATTTGATCTCTCCATTTCAGTATGAAAACTGCCTCAGAAAGTTCTACAAGCATCAGAATACTGAAGTATTGTTGTACTTGGCCCGAGCACTCTTCAAATGTGGCAAATTACAGGAATGCAAACAGACTTTGCTGAAGGTAAAAATATATATGTATATTGCAGTTTTTAAAGTAATTTTATTTTTTAATGCATGATGTTTCATATCATTGGGTTATTAATGTACATTCAATTGCTTACCATCCATATGTCATTGATAACTTTCTGCGATTTAAAAGATGTTCATTTCATTCACAGGCTAGACATGTAGCTCCCAGTGATACAGTCCTTATGTTTAATGTGGCTCTAGTGCTACAGAGACTAGCCACCTCTGTCCTGAAAGATGAAAAAAGTAACCTGAAGGAAGTACTAAATGCTGTGAAAGAACTGGAGTTAGCCCACAGGTAACAATATGCCGTAAAAAAAAGTTTTTATGCCTTTTTTTTAAATTGCTATAGTATGTTTTATTTAACTATGTTATTAAAGAAAATACTTTATTCTAGAAAATACTCAGTGTGTATCTTAAATTCCAATTTTGATACGAGTGAAAGTTGTCTTTTGTAAAAATCTTGTGTGTTTAAAAAAAAAGTTACATCTCTCTACATTCCTAGTTGAAAATACTCTGCCAATCTTTGCTCCAAATCCAGTTTTGATGTCATAAGTCCTGATACACTAATGAGTTAATCTTTGAAGAAGTTCTGTTCTTGTTTTTTGTCTCCACCTTATGTAGTTCATTATGGAGGGAGAAGATCACAATTGAAGGAGGCAGGGAAATCTATCACAAACCACTATTCATTAACTGAAAATGAATAATTTTTGTTAAAATTTTCAACTAAAGCAGAAATTGTGAAAATAACAAAACAAAACAAAACTACCAGCTTTGGAACCATTTCATGAACTTGTTCAAAGTCTCTCAATTAAGCAGACTTCACGAGTTATCTTACAAACTGTATTTTTTTAATAAAGAAAACTGTGTGTAATTAGATTAATCAAACTGTCAGCACTTGTGAGCGTAATCAGTTGAACATGCCATAGGAATTAAGGCTTAATTCTGTTCCTTGGTAACTAATGCTGGCCTTCCTCAGCTTTCTTTTCTTCCTGCCCACTTTCCCAATGCAGACTCTGGTTGTAAAATCTTGGATGAAGTCATTTGTTTTATATCCTGGTTTCCTGCCAACCTACTGCAGTCACAGATCTCAAGGAGCAGTTTACCTTAAATTCCAAAACACTGGGTGGCAGGCAAACTTTATTACTTTTTTGTTTGCTTGAACAAACCGCAATGTGTTTCTTCACTTTTAAGCTGTCTACCTATCAAAGTGACTTGTTCAGTTACAGAAGTGAGACATTTTATGTAGATAGCAATTTGTTTACAAGTATCAACCAATGTTACAAATTGAGTACTTTTTTTACTAGTCCTGGCTTCACTTTGCCACTGGACATCTCTAATTCTGAACTCATTCATAGTTACTAATCAATTGCCATTGAGTTTGCTCAGTCAGACCAACTAGAAGAAGATCAGCCAGTCATATCGGCATAAGGGATTCTGATATACTTCCAAACAGTCTGTGCTGTCACTTGCTTTATATACTTAAGCACAACTCTGAAATGCAAGGCAAAGTTGCCTAGTGGATGTTTCTTTTCAAACTTCTATTATAGCAGGAACTTACTTTGTCTGAGCCCTTTTGCCCTATTTCCTCATTCATGCCCAGAAATATCTTGCTCCTGGTATTGACCAAAACACTTCATCAGGATAAAGGCTTCTAAATATTTTGCTCACAAATGAAAAATAAAAAACTGTTATTTACACAAGCAATCACTTCAAAATTGTATTGCATGCTGTAATACAAAACTCCAGTCAAATTTCCATTTAGAAATCCTGTAAAAAAGTCTCTAATCTCTTCTCTTGAGGAAAATGGCTTGCATTACATGACTGAATTGTCAGAATTGGTGTGGAATTTAAATTATCCTACTTGGTTGTACTCACTAAAGTATTACGGTCCTTCTAGAATTACGCATAAATTAGCCAGATTTTCTTTTTTTTAAGTGGAGTTGATGCCCCAATCTGGGGGAATTCAGACTTCCAACACATTTCATGACATGTCTGTCAGGATAAACTTGAGGGTGGAATCTGAATCTTGTCTCTTATGAAAAAAAATTGTTTTTCCTTTGGAGTAGAATGCTAGGTCATTCTAGCACAGAAAAAAAGTTCTAATATAGAAATCCTCTCAATCATAGAAAGGTAGGGCTGGAAGGGACTCCTAAATCATGAAGCCCAGCCCTCAGTGCTGAGGCAGAACCAAGTAAACCTAGACAAATGCTTGCTTGCAGATTGAGAAGTTAACTTGGATGGGGTTGGGAAGTCTCTTTATTGCATGCCTTCCAGAAGCTATACCTATAGACCTCAAAACCTCTAAAGGTCTCTAGCTCTATCCTCACTCATTTGCATTCCTACGTCTTCTGAGAACTGTGCTTCTGTTGAGAACATGTAAATTGGGCCAGGGCAGAGATCTAGCAGGAAAAGATATATATTTCTATTTCCTGCCTTTCTCATTGCAGTTTCAGTGGTCACCACAGTCTGAAGTAGAATGGAAAACAGATAAGTGTGACTAGTCCAACAACATATTTAGTCAGGAGCCAGCAGAGCAGGTTTTAAAGACTCCCTCCTGTTGATGTCATCAGCAGAGGCTATGAATGGCAGGGTAGCAGGACTGGGTTAGCCAGGTGCAGAAGAAGCAGATACTGAGATTCCTGGGAAAGCTAAGGGAATCTGTAAGGGGGGAGAGACTATTTTCAAGGCTGTCTCCAACAGAGCTCTCTATTTCTGAGACTTCAGTTTCTTTCTGTGTGAGAATTACAGTACATAGGAACTACCTGACATATCTGTGCCTAGAAACTAGGCCTGCCTTCAGTATAGAAGCAAACAGAGAATTTGTTTGACCCTCTATTAATGGGAGTTCTAAGAATTAGTTTTTAATTTAAAAACTAAGACTTGATTGTTAGATGTAGTTCTGTTTGAGTACTTTAAAATAGATTAGAACCAAGCCAGCTGTGCTGAAAAGATGCTATTTGATTTTTTTTGCAATAGTTAGGGTGTTCACCTGAGTTATCACAGCTAAATTTCTGTTCACCTACATTTTCCCAGTGGTTTCAATTGGCTGAAGTTACTTGTTTTTCATACTTGTTGTAAACAGTTTGATAGTATCAGGAGCATTAGAAGACTGCCATGTTCCACTTTAAACATTTCTACACACTGAGTGAATCAGTCCCTACACAAAGCCTGTAAAGTATTTTACAAATTTTTTTGGATTAAAGGTGGAAAAGAGCAATAATAATTGTAGTGATCATTTTAAGAATTTTTTTAGGGATATCAGACTTAAATTTCAATGTAGTAGCTTTCTTTTGTACTAGAATGCCCAAGCACAGTGTACAGATATAGAAGTCAGCGTGTCATATTAGTAGTGTTATGAAATTTTGCAGTGACATGTTCCCTTTTGGTTTAGGTGAGTGTTTAAGTAAATGAAAACAAGGAATATAAGATGAAATGTCACTATTTCAATCTGCTTTTGTTTTTCATTTTCCCTCCAGATACTTCAGTTATTTAAGTAAAGTAGGAGATAAAATGAGATTTGATTTGGCTCTTGCTGCTACTGAAGCCAGGTAAAAATTACTCCTTTTTTGTGATTAAAACAGTATTTTCCAAAACTAAACTCAGTTGTTGGTTTATTATCATGGGGGGGAATAGTGATAACTATAGATAAGGTTCTGTGAGCATTGCCATTAGAATTCCATTTTTTCAGTTGCTCATAATTTTCCAAAATTTACTGCTGAGAGGTTAGAACTCTCCAGGCCTGGTGTCTGCCCTCTGGTGGAATATTTGTTTGTAAGCTTGAGAAGCTTGAGCAAAACATTGTGAAAATGAGTTGTGGGGTTTTTTAAATGGCAAATATTTTCCTCCTTTCTTTGACCTTTTTTAAATGGGGCTTGGGATCAGAAAGATGAAATCTGGCAGCTAACTACCTTTCGCTGAGAAGTCATTTTGAGTGCTGGTGAAACCAGTTATTTGAAGAGTTGTTAGGCCTTCAAAATGAGTTCATGCAATCGCAGTACTTTGGATGCAGCTTCTTAGCTGTTTTTACCAGTGCTCCAGGTTTAATATAGTACTGTGCATATGAGCCCATCTAGCTTAGGTGTGCAGTAAACAGATGCTCTAAGATGCACACTGAATGAAAAAACTCAGCTTTATTCATTGCACATCTTACAAGTTCAGGCCTTTCACAGATTGTCATGTGCAGACCACAGTACCAAATAGAAGTTATAGGTATGTCTAAAATTGTGGGCAGAAAAATATTTTGCATTGTATTTGAGAAACTATTTGTGAACATAATATTAAAGGTCACTTCACAATGAACACTAGTTTACAAGGGGTGAACTGAGAGCTCTTACTAGTTCATTTCCTGATGTTTGAGCACTTAGGCCCAGATTTTTAAAGGCATTTAGACAGGGCTGCACTCAGCGTTGCCATGTCTGATTTACTTAGGAGCCTAAATCTCATATTCAAATATGATTTAGGGCACTTGAGTGCCTAAATCCCATTGACAGTTGATGGAATTTAGGCTCTAATATGCTTAAATCACTTTGACTGAGATTTAGTCCTAAATCAGTACAAAAAATCTGGGCCCTGAACATACAATCTTAATTTCTCAATATATTTTTGGATTAGGTTAATTACAGCTGTTTAAATACAAGGTGCTTTTGTAAGGGGTATTTGTGGAGCTGCACAGATGAGTTCAAGACTCTTCCTCTTTATATTAAGGATTTTTACTTACTGAAGTAGCTAAACTTTTTAACAAACAAGACAGCTTTGAGTAGCATTCTGTGTGGAAACATGTTCCTCAGGCTTAAATTAAAAAAGCTAACTAGAAAATCCATGTGTCTCAGAAGATGAATGAATAAACTGAAGTAAAAGTCATACCACTATAATGGATTTTAAAAGGAAAAATCTATATTGTATATAGAATTATTTAAACACTTAGTTGTTACGTTACTTCAGATGGCTTGTATTTTGTTCAGTGGTATGGACAACTTTAGTATTGTGATGTGTGTTCTTTTTATAACTGTCTCTTTTCCTAGCATGTAAGATGTGCCTAGAAACTTACTTTCCTTTAATTGGAAACATTGAATGTTATAGGCAGTGCTCTGATTTACTGAGTCAAGCTCAGTATCATGTGGCTCGTGCACGCAAGCAGGATGAAGAAGAGAGAGAACTGCGTGCCAAGCAAGAGCAAGAAAAGGAGTTGCTCCGCCAAAAACTGCTTAAAGAACAGGTTTATATTCCATGTAGTACTGTGTGTATGTGTGTTTTTAAATGGGTATGCTTGCCACCATAGCTCTGTGTTGATACCTAGAAACTGTTCGGGGAGTAATATTCAAGGTGAATTTTTTTAATGTAAGCACTTAAAGAGGGGGTTGAAAATTTAGGGATATGTAAAAAGGGGTGAAATTGTTTCCTCTATGGAGCCTGTTCATTTGGGTTTTGGGGAAGGAAGGGTGAAAGTGGTGTTTGGGAGAACAGAATTCACGCCTCCCTTTCGCACCCCAAGCCATCCATAGTCACTGTCATCTATGAACTACATTAGCAGTAGCTGCTTCTCCATGCCTCCAGTTCAGGATCCTGGTAATGGTCAGTTTGTTCTGATTCGTTCAGGAAGAAAAACGCCTCAGAGAGAAAGAAGAACAGAAGAAACTTCTGGAACAAAGAGCCCAATATGTGGAGAAGACCAAGAATATTTTGATGTTCACTGGAGAAGTAGAAGGATCGAAGGAGAAGAAACGTGGTGGCGGAAGGGTACAGAATGGAGTTTTTTCCACACTTTTTTTATAATGTAGAGTTACTCTGTGACAAGAATTAGGACAGGAATTAATCAGCACCTGACATTTAGTGGGGCACTGTAGAGTGCTCATCAATGACATGCAGACACCTTTGGGATGGAAGGTAAATTTTATATATTGCTCCAAGAGTACAGTACCAAAAATGAATATTTTATCCAACAAATAGCAGCAGTGAGTGGAATTGTATATTCTAATATTCATCTTAAGAACCAGCTTCTTAGTGCTAAGTCTTTACAGATAATGGGACAGTTGGGGCATTACTGTGAAAAGTCTTATAGTCTCCATATGTTGACTGATTGGTTTTCAGATTACAAATAATCTGGTATGGCGTGGGTTTTTAACTTATTGCAGCGTTCCAGAAAAGGAGGAGAATTTGATGAGTTTGTCAATGATGAGAGTGACGAAGATCTGCCTGTGTCCAGAAAGAAAAAGAGGAGGAAAGGCAGTGGTAGTGAACAAGATGGTGAAGAAGAAGATGGAGAGAGGAAGAAGAAAAAGAGGAGGAGGTAACTAAGTTTAAACCTTTTTTTGATTCTTTTTGTAACTCTGTAGTATCGGTTTAGAGTATGCCTTACACAAGCGCCTGCAGATGATGTTAGAATAAGACCAAGTAGATTTGCTTTCCCCTCCGCCTTACAACTTTGTTTAAAAAAGAAAGTTCCCAGTTGTAAATGGCCATACACATCAGTTATAAAACGTAAATGTTAGCAAAATGCTAACTGTTCATATTCCTATAATACAAGAAATGTCAGGTTAACACATTGATACTTTGACACTATTGGAAATAATACGCTGTTTATGCAGGAATTAAATATTAATTCTGACTGGATTTTTGTGTTTAAGACCCCAGAAAGGAGATGATGGAACTGATGATGAAGAAAATGAAAATGGCCCAAGACTTAAAAAACGACGTCTACCCAAAGCAGAGAGGAAAAAGGCTGTAAGTTTAGAAGTGTAATGCCTTGATAGTTCCTGTTTACGTTTGGAAGATTACAGTGCAACTGCGTTCAGTAAAGTGACATTTGCTTTAGGGGGAAGTATGGAAAATACTTCTGTGGCAAACACGCATCATACTTTCCCCTTATTTTATGTCTCCTAAGATGGCAGTAGCTACAGGGATCCTTCTGAAGCTCTCCTCTTCCATTTTGAAATCAGAACATAAATTCTGACCAGATTTATAAATGGATGTAGAAAACTAGACTTATTTCTAACAGCTATCTGTTATGTTAGAACAGCTGTACTTTTAAGCTCACAGTTATTGATATCAGTTTTACTCCAGTAAACAAGCAATATTACTTCACATTTTTTCCCATACAGGCGAAGCCAGAACGTCTGCCTCCTTCAATGAAGGGAAAGATCAAATCAAAAGCCATAATTTCATCTAGTGAAGATTCTTCTGATGAGGATAAACTCAAAATTGCTGATGATGGGTATGAATCTTTATTGATTTTTGTACATTTTGAAAGTCAAATGCTGACTTTTACCTGATGGAAAAAGCTCTGAGATTGGCTTTCAACCTTTGCCATACTGGGACAACCCTTCCTAGTTAACTGACATCATTCTCTAAATGAGCAATATGTAAAGGGCAGATCGTGACCCCTTGACATCCAGTCCCTGAGGTTGCAAACCCATGCTTGAAGATGATGATTAAAATAAAACTAAGTATATATTAGTCCCAAATCTAAATTCACATAACTATAGGGTTGACGCTCCTCAAATTAACAAACTAATTATTGTTAAACAGACAAAAATTCAACAGTCATTACTTTGAAATACTGTGCTCAAAAAGTGTGTACTTTTGAGGTCTGGAAAACATTCTCAGTCAAAGCATATGCTCGTGTCTCCTTTGGTATTTCTGCTTCAGTGATGTCAGAGAAGTGGAGGGTTCCAATCTCAGCAAGTCAGGACTATCATGTTAGTCTAAATGGGTTCTTTGTGTTTCACTTTTCATTCTCTACCGTATTTCCTTGGTGATCCACACAGATTTGCCAAATGCCCTTTTTCATAGCCAAACTAGGAATCACTGCACTTGGGAAGATAGTGAGTACTTCACTATGATACAAGATACCATCTTCCTCTCTGAATTATTTGAGTGTCCTTTTCTTTTCTTCCTTCTCAGTGGGAGTGTCAACATCTCTGTGAAATCCAGGATTCTCGCTTGATTGTAGTAAGCCAATGCTTGCGGCTTTAATAATTGCTTATGCTGCTTTTTTTTAAAAACAGAAATGCCAGGAACAGCAACAGTGATTCTGATGATGCTGAACAGCAGCGCAATAAACGCATCATGTCGGACAGTGATTCAGATAACAGAAACAAGTCTGGTAGTGAGGTAGGTAGTCCACGGAGGTCCAGTGCTCATCCATCTGATGAGGATTCTGACAGTGACAGGTCAATCAGAAAGAAGAGACAGTCAGATTCAGAACAGTCTGACAGTGAGTCTGTGCAGTCTGGGAGAAGCCACTCTGTACAGTCGGGAAAAAGTCACTCCGGTGGGTCAGAGAATGAATCTCGTCCAGCTTCTCGCAGTGGTGATTCAGACAGAGATTCTGATAGAGGATCTGACAACGAGGGCTCTGGCAGAGAGTCTGGCAATGAATCTGAACCAGAGGCATCCAACATTGAGGGGTCTGAACATGGATCAGAAGGTGGATCAGATGATAGTGATTAGATTTAAATTACAGCCATTTTTTAAAAATTGTTTTTTAAATATACTTCTCAGTTATAAGGAGGAAAATCCAATTTTTATATTTGAAAACTGATTTAAAGAAGCTTAATGTTTTAGTAAAACTGTTGTGAAACTTGCTTCATATGATTTTTTTTTTCTATCAAGCTGTACATTACTAGGCATTAATGGCTGTTTCTCTGTGTTGGTGTGTGTGGTGTATTTTTACACTGAAGCTAACATAGCCGAAGATCACAGATGCTGTACAGTGTGTGGTAGCAAACTTACACAATGAGGGTGAGGTGTATGTAAATGCTGCAGAACAAAAACACCAAGTTCAAAGAGTTGGTTAAAACCGTGGTGTATTTGTTCCATGTTTCCACATGCAAAAAAGGTACAGGCCAATCTTCATGAGATCTTATTGAATGGTACAAAGAACTTTGGGTATTTATTTCTTTGTCATTCTGAATAGAGCTCAGTGGTGATTTTTTTTGCTTTCTGTTAGAGGATAAGTTTACTGTGATGCAACTCCTAAGTTTTGAAAGTTTTCCTTCTTGTGCCTGCTTGTTTTCCTGATACACCAATTTAAAAAAATAAATATGCAGGTTTAAACAAAAGTTTATGAAATAACATTACATGTATGTAGATAATATGCAAATATATTAAGTTGACAGGTGAAAAATTAAGATGTAGAAAACTTTCCGTATTCTTATTTGGTAGAGTGAAAAGATCTGCCATTGTTGCAATAATAAAAAGTAGTTACTACCATCTGTTTGGGAGTGATCTATTTTACTTCATCCTTTTTTTAAAAATGCCTATCCCCCAAACCCATCAGTATTGAAACAAACACACTGCAATCTATTATGATGGTGGCAGCAGAAAATCTTGAAGTTCAGATGTAATTAAGTTTGCCAGCAATCAGACATTTGAGTTAATTTTTAATTTCTAATAGATGGCCCCACGTTCAAGAGTTTTAAAAACCCTCAATCTAGTATTGTCTATACCATGTTCAAACCAAATTGTATGTAGACACTAAAACCAGACTTTTCATCTGCTACTCTAGTTGTTGTGGCAGTGTTTGCCAAACTTGAGAGCTGAGCTATCCTTTGGGAAAGGAAACCAATTTGATTCCCTAACCTCACCATGTATTAAAGGCCTACTCAAAATGGGCACTCACTCAAAGTATATTGTATAGAACTTCATAATATTAGACTATATCGCCTGAGAGAGGTGCTGGGTCCAGGGTAATGTACTAAAATGGTTTGAGTCCTTTCTGGATTGATGTACCAAACAAGTAGTGATGGGAAACTGCACCTCCACACTAGACTCCTTGTTTACGTTGTTCCACAAGGATCAGTTCTCTCTGGTCCTTTTCAACATCTACATGTAGCCACTAGGTGAACTGGTCATTGACACTGACTCTGGTGCCAGCAATTTGCAGATAATATTCTGCAGTACCTATCCTTCACCACGTACAACAATACTACTCCCACCAAGATGGCCCAGTGCTTGGATGAGAGCAGTTCTTGGACGAAAACCAACTGGCAGAAGAGAACTTGGGCAGGACAAGGGTGACGCTGGTGGGCAGAGGACAGTATTTGGAAGAGGTTGCAGACACCATGCAGTCTTGGTTGAAGATGGACACTCACGATTGGTCAGTTCGGTCCATAGTGTTGGAGTACGCATGCATTCTTCACTGATGCTGATCTCTCACATAGCATCACCAAGTAACATTCTACCATCTTAGTCGGGTGGACTAAGACCCTGATCTCAGTTATTCATGCCTTCGTCATCTCTCACCTGGATTACAGCAATCCAGTATACCTGGGTATAAATTCTTCAGCACTTGGGGAAACTCCATCTAATACAGAATGCTGCAGCATTTCTCCTCAGCAACACAAGTTACTGCAAACACATCAGACCTGTCCTCTACACTGTATACTGGCTTCCCATAGAATCTCAAATCAAGTTTAAGGTCTTGGCCCCGATCTTCAGAGCTCTCCAGGGCTTGAGCCTAGGATATCTAAAAGCTCTGAAGACTGTGATAGGCAGTTTATGCTCCTCTGGCACAATGGAACTCTCAACAGTAAGAGTAAAGCCCGTCAGTGCTGGAGACAGCATTTTCTCAGGGGGCTATCAGAGACTGTGAAATGAACTCCAAGAACTAAAGGCCATCACAGACCTTACCCCATTCTGTTCCAAGTGCAAAGCACCTTTCTTTGATTTTTTTTTTTTTTTTTTTTGCCTTCTCTAACATAAATACAGAGACAGCAGCTAAATTCCTACCAACAGTTATGGGTTTGAGAATCCCCATGACTCCTTTTTTTCTAAGTGTGATATGCAAATTGTCTTCCCTCATATGAAGGAATTTATAAGCATGATGATGTGGTACCTAAGCCCCTGACTTAGTACTAATGTACCTGAGGCTAGTAGGGCTAGTTCAAGTAGAAAAGGCACCTTGTGGGTATGCAACTTTTGAGGTGCACCTTCTGCCCTGAGCCTTGGCTTTGGGCCTCTCTGGCTTCAGATACATTCAACAATACCATGTTCCATGGGGGAGAATGGAGCCGAAGACTCTCTTGGAATAACTGCACATGCTGCTTCATGTGGAAGTGTGCTCAGACGATAATGGGGAAAAAAGCCTCCACTGATTTCAAGTGAAGCTGCCCTGCACTTTCTGCTGCAGGTTCTTTGCCTCATGTGACCTACAGCAAGGGACCTGCGTGGTCTTCCCTGAGATGGCATTGCCCTGGTGCTGTGGAACCTGTGCTGATCTACAAATTCGATGGCAGTAGCAAACACATGGAAAACCAGCACTAAATGCGAAAGTTGCCTGGAAAGAGTACTGGAGCTGTATTCAGCAAGAAAAAAATTGATTTGAACATGTAAGTTCCTCCAGCATGAGAGAAGAGAAATAAAAACCATGGATACAAAATAGAGGGAACATATTCAAATAGTCACAGTCCTCACATCAAGTCTCCCCTATCACTTTCCTAATATTTTATTATGATATAACTGAAGACAATAGTTGCTGCAGGGAAGGTGTTGATTTGGAATGGGTACAGTGGCTGAGAAATAGAAGTCCAAGAGAAGATCTCTGTCCTGAGAAATAGTGCACAGCAGGAAGAAGTTTGAGAAGGAGCAGTTTAAGGTAAATATACTTAAAATCTTAAATATTTTTGGGGTAGGGACCAGGAGCGGAGGAGATTGGGGCCAGAAGAGGTTGGAATGAAAGAGAAAGCAGCTACCTGCATGTTAAGAACTTAGCAGTCATAAATTGAAGGGAAAGGAAATGCAGAAAATGTTTACTTAATTGTAACATTAATGAGGTTTAAAAAAATAAATCCCATGTCTCAACCTTTCTCAACTCCTTCCTCTGGGCTTCTCTTCACAAGGCAATTAGGTTACATTAGATGCAACTCCCTGAGGAGTTGTTGCAACCTAATGTTAAATGCAGCTTAGCGCTCTGTGTAGGTAGTCCGTTATATTTAACATGTCAGTAACCATAACTCGGTCATATTCTAACACAATATTAATTTCTCAGGCTAGACAAGACCTCTGACTAGCTAGTCCCTTAAGTAACTACTTGTGACTTACCAACATGCAACTAGGCTTGGCAGAATTAAATTTTTATTATGTTGACAAGTAATATCAATGTTTCTATTTAAGCATTTTTTCCATTTTTATTGAATTTAAATTTTCAGTTGCAAAAAATTATGGGTTTTAAGCTTTTCCAATTTTTATAAATTTTAAATTTTCACCCTTGTGGGAAATTATAGGAGAGGCAGATAATCATTTAAAAACAGTAGATGTTGAGATTCAAGAAGTTATCTTTATAACCATTAAAACACTAATGTTCAACATCATATTCCAAAATGTACAGTGAATATACTTAGTTTGATTTAAGTACTCAAGCAGCTTTTTTCTTTCTTTGTGTGAACTTAGGTTATTAGTATTTAAAATAGGGGTGTGTGTGTGTGTGTGTGTGTGTGTATTAAAATTGATGTTTATTGATAAAAAATCGAATCCTTCCAAGCCTACATATAATCAACCCTTCTTTTGAGGAGAGTGCTTTATAGTTATGGAGCCAAATTCACTGATGGCTCAGCTTTGTGGAAACCCATGTGGATGAGCTTGTGTACATCAGAGCTAAGATAGTCAACAACCCTAGTACAAATTTAATTGCAATAAACTCACACAATTAACTAAAAAATTAATTGCAATTAATCTCAATAGAATACCAATTGAAATGTATTAAATATTTTTGATTTTCTACATTTTCAAATATATTGATTTCAGTTATAACACAGAATACTAAGTGCTCACTTCATAATATTTTTATTAAATATTTGCACTGTAAAAATTATAAAAATTTATTTTTCAATTCACTCATACAAGTACTGTAGGCCAATCTCTTTATTGTGAAAGTGCAACTTACATAATTGCACTCAAAAACAAAACAAGTCCAAAAACTTAAGAGCCTACAAGTCCATTCTGTCCTACTTCTCGTTCAGCCAATTGCTAAAAGAAACAAGTTTGTTTATGGGAGATAATGCTGCCCACCAGTAGCGTAGCTAGCGGGGTTCAGTAGAAGCAGCCGCTTCCCCTCAGGGCAGCAGGCGCGGAAGCGGCACCTGCCGGCTGGTGCTGCCAGCAGCACGGCTGGAGGAGCCGTGTGGCAGGCTCTCGCAATAGCACAGCCGGAGGAGCCATGCGGGGGCGGCAGACATGGCCAGAGGAGAGAGGGGCTGGCTCCTCAGCTCAGGACTCGACGGCCAAGCGCTCCCCGCCCTTTGCTAATGCGGCGGGTGGGGGGAGGCGAAAGGGCCCCTGTGCCTTTAAGGCCGCCTGGCTGGCAAGCCCCACGTGGAGCACACCCAGTGCTGGGAGCAGGCAGGGGATAGGCGGCGGCGCAGGACAAAAGCTGAGCGGAGGTGGGACCACTCCAGAGGTGTGGCCAGAGGAGAAGCCAAGGGAGCCTTTTTTATGTTTGCTCCCCGTACACTGAAAACCTGGCTACGCCATTGCTGCCCACTACTTATTTTGCTCCCCGTACACTGAAAACCTGGCTACGCCATTGCTGCCCACTACTTATTTACAATGTCACCAGAAAGTGAGAACAGGCATTTGCATGGGATTTTTATAGCCAGCATTGCGAGGTATCTACATGCCAAATATGCTAAACATTTGTATGCCCCTTCATGCTTTGGCCACCATTTCAGAGGACATGCTTCCATGCTGATGATGCTCATTAAAAAAATTTGTTAATAACAATAGTGACTGAACTCCTTGGGGGAGAATTGTATGTCCCTGGCTCTATTTTACTTGCATTCTGCCACACATTTCTTGTTATAGCAGTCTCAAATGTCAGCACATTTTTCATGTTAGAACACTTTTGCTGCAGATTTAACAAAACGCAAAGAAGGTACTAATGTGAGATTCTAAAGATAGCTACAGCAGTCAACCCAAAGTCTAAGAATCAGAAGTGCCGTCCAAAATCTCAGAGGATGAGGTGTGGAGCAAGCTTTCAGAAGTCTTAAAAGAGCAAGATGCTGATTTGGAAACTACAGAACCCGAGCCACCAAAAAAAAATCAACCTTCTACTAGTGGCATTTGTCTCAGATGAAACAACTCTTTTAATGAGATTTCTGCCCTATGCAAACCAGAAAATAGGTTAATTTCAATTTGGGATCTGAGCCTGTAGGTCAGGGAGAGTTGCTTCCCAGACTTCAAATATAAATCCTCACATCCCTTAGGTTCAGATTTTAGGTTCCTGATTTGGCACAGCTCTAATCCAAAGAAGAGAAGGGGTAAAACAAACAGATTTCAACAGAGGAAACAAATGCAACAGTCTAGGTGGCAGATACTAACACAAGTTATATTGCAACCCAGGATTTTGTCACCAAGAATTACACCCTAAATACTAAGAGTTACCTACCTTTACTGTTGAGCTGGACTCCAATTTTAAGTTTCACCATAGAATAAATATTGATTGCTGTAAAATCAGAATCATCTTTTTCAGAGGCAAAGAAAGGGAACTTCTTTCTTGTGTTTAAAAAAATATACACCCACCTTCTTTGATTACATAGAGGTCCCCACTGTGAACTTTAGTGATTGATTTTATATGACTAGTAATGTCAGGAAGGATCAGATTCAACATTTTGGCAGCATGCTATCCTTCAGGACTGCTGCCTGACTTGGGCAGAAAAGGTGTAGGGAGAAACAAGGGAAAATAATATAGGAAGGTTATTTAAAAAGCCTGTGGATAAACAATTATTAGACAAATGCAGGTTTGCCATGACCAGCTCTAGGGTTGAACAGGCAAGAATTTGAAAGGGTACATAGTTTGTTTAAAAAACCAAGTAGTTTTATCTGATATCCTGTGTAATTGTGTGACCATGTGTAAAAAGTCTTGTAGTTTACATACTTAGTAGTATATGTAAAGGTGCATGTGTTATATTAATCTGTTTATTCTAAAGTTCTAGGAAGAAATCGCCAGTGACGTTCCCCGTCCACTGTCTGCAATTTGGGTGGGGGCGCCGCCCTGTCAAAACAGATTAGTTAAGTGGTTCTCGTCTCTTTTACACACCTTACCGTAAGGGTTAATAACGACAGTTGAGCTGGAACACCTGACCGCAGGACAATCAGGAGACAAGATACTCTTCAAATCTCGGTGACTCGGGGAAAGCCTTTTTTTTTTTTTGTTGTTGTGTTTTTCCGTGTTCTCTCTGGGATTCTCGGAGAGTGACCAGAGTACTACAGGCTACTACTAATTATATACTTCAAATAGTGAGTAATGAGTAAAAAAGGCCAGGTAGGTCATTTTTTTGATCATGTTTTCCTTTCATTTGCAAATCAGAAGATTCTAATTTGTAATTGTTACTAGGCTGGGGAGGGTATTCCTGTGGTTATAGCTGAAGACTCCGTGTATTGTCCATCTTGAATTTACAGGGAATTCCTATTTTTCTTTCTTTTATTAAAAAGCTTTCTTTTTTAAAGACCTGATTAATTTTTTCCCCTGTGGTAAAAGCTCTAAGATAATGGAATCTGTACCCACCAGGGAATGTGGTTGGTGAGAAGGGAAAAAGGAAGGCGGTGGAAAGGTGCATTCCGTCTGTGTATTTTAGATTCACGGAGGTTTGTAATCAAGTTAGCGCCTCTTGTGGTGAGGGAAAAAGAAAAGAGAGGGAAGGGAATTCCTCTCTGTCTGTTGTGTATTTCAAGGAGTTTGAATCACGTGAATCTCCTTACTGTACCCAGGGCGGGAAAAGATTCTGGGAGGAAGGAAAGGAAGGGGAAGGGAAATGGTTTATTCCCTTTGTTGTGAGGACTAAGGAAATTTGGTTTGGGTCCCCAAGGAAGGTTTTATGGGGAGGTACCAGAGTGGCCCCAAACACATATACTCTATACTTTTGGGTGGTGGCAGCTATCAGATCTAAGCTGGTAATTAAGCTTAGAGGAATTCATGTTGGTACCCCATTTTTTTTGGACTCTAAGGTTCAGAGTGGGGAGTTATGCCATGACACCATGCATGCTGGAGGCCTCAAATAAATTAACAAACAAAAGAAACTGAAATATTGTGCAGATGAAGCACTGAGTTCTGTAACGCTTACTCTGCTGAGTAATATTGACTCATGCTGGTAACCCTGATTTGGGAGCAGTGGGACTACCTCCATGGATAAGTACTGCTCAACGTGAGTAAGGGTGCGTAGTTATTCTTAGATTAATCATAATTATATTTATTGTTTAATATTTACATTGCCCCAACCAAAGCAGTATGCCATTGTGCGTGGCACTATAGCCACACACACTAAATGTCACTCTCTGCCCCAAAGAACTTGTTGTCTAAAAAAAACAAGATGTAACACGTGAATGAACTAAACCAAAGCACAGGGGTGAAATTACAAAAATAACAGGATGTTTTAGCACAGGCTAGCATTGTGCACAAATCTTAGCCAATCAGCAGCAGTAATCCCTCCAATCCTGATCTGCTACTAGACATTACAGGGGTTACAAGAGATGTCTGCATATATATAAATATTTAATAGATAAGGTGCTAGTAGGTGGTGCCCAAGAATATACAGCATAGTTCTTGGGTTTTGTAGGATCAATACAATTTTTTGATGTGCACTCTGCAAATGGCTTCCTTTGTGCAAATTTTTACATTAACTCTTAACAGCAGGATCAAGGTCTAAATGACAC
This sequence comes from Chelonoidis abingdonii, assembly GCF_003597395.2. Lineage (NCBI taxonomy): Eukaryota > Metazoa > Chordata > Testudines > Testudinidae > Chelonoidis > Chelonoidis abingdonii. The sequence goes on from NC_133772.1 coordinate 53,347,461, forward strand.
ATCGCTGAGAAGGGAAGTGATGAGGAGGCAATAATTCATTTAAATTCAAATCTTCATAGTTTATCTGAAATAAAAGTCACTCACCTTTCAGAAAAATAAATGATACTTTTTTTTATAAGCCTCAAATTCATTTCCAGATGTGCTGGGTTTTTTAAATTTAGTGAATTGAATGTGTTGCTTGTCTTCAGGGTTCATTTCAGCACTAAGCCCTCTCACCAATTAGTTAATTCCTTTTCCTTTTGAAAGGCATGTTTTCCAAACTTGAAAGCAGCTTTGAAATAAAATCAGCATTGCAACAAGTCTCCCCTGCCCTCAAGGGGCTGCATATGCCATCCTCAGGGTCCAAACAACCAGTTAATGCTTTGCCATCTTGCCACGGGCATAGCAGAGATTTTATCTTACAAGAAAAAGAAAATGTGGTTTTAGTCATTTCTCTGAGTCAACTGCTTCACCTACAAACCACTGACATAGGCACAGGGAATGCACAGAGGTTCCTGGAGCAAATGTAGGTGAACTCTCTCATGTTGTCTGTCTCCACTAGTACAAATATCACTGTCTTGTTTTGCAGTTCATTTGCTTTTAGTGGTTTGTAATTTGGGATTTGATTGAAAACATAAGGGTCTAGAAACTCTCTCCCGCTTGTCCGACTCCTGTGTGTGAATGCAAAGGGATAAGATATTGTCTGGTTTCAGAATAGCAGCTGTGTTAGTCTGTGTCAGCAAAAAGAACAGGAGTACTTGTGGCACCTTAGAGACTATAAGAAATTTATCTGAGCATAAGCTGTCATGGGCTACAGCCCACTTCATCGGATGTATAGAATGGAACATACAGTAAGAAGATATTTATATGTACAAAGAACATGAAAAGGTGGAAGTACCCATACCAACTGTAAGAGGCTAATTAATTAAGAGAAGCTATTATCAGCAGGGGAGAAAAACTTTAGAAGTGATAATCAAGATGGCCCATTTAGGACAGCTGACACGAAGGCGTGAGGATACTTTAACATTGGGAAATAGCTTCAATTAGTGTAATGACCGAGCCATTCCTAGTCTCTGTTCAAACCTAAGTTTAATGGTATCTAGTTTACATATTAATTAAAGTTCAGCGGCTTCTGGAGGAGTCTGTTTTTGAAGCTTTTCTGTTGCAAAATTGCCACCTTAACATCTGTCACTCCTACTGGTTTTTGAATGTTATGATTCCTGATGTCAGATTTGTGTCCATTTATTCTGTTGCACAGAGACTGTCCAGTTTGGCCAATGTACATGGCAGAGGGGCATTGCTGGCACATGATGGCATATATCACATTGGTGGATGTGCAGGTGAATGAGCCCCTGATGGCGTGGCTGATGTGATTAGGTCCTATTATGGTGTCACTTGACTAGATATGTGGACAGAGTTGGCATTGGGCTTTGTTGCAAGGATAGGTTCCTGGGTTAGTGTTTTTGTTGTACAGTGTTTGGTTGCTGGTGAGTATTTGCTTCAGGTTGGGGGGCTGTCTGTAAGCGAGGACCGGTTGTATCTGGCCAGCAGAGAATTTTCCCTGACAGTATGGAGGAGCTTTCAATTGCTGTAAAGCCAGCATAGCCAGCTCCTAAGCCACCTTTTTCCAGTCCTGATACAGGGGGTTGGAGGAAGTGGGGCCAGAGTGAGTGACTCTGGATGGTTCCTTGAGGATCTCTGCCAGCTGATGTAGATTACAGCAGTGCTTAGACTGCTCTAATACCTGCTGTGGTTGGAGTTGAACAGGGCAGAGAATCGAACTGTATAGCTGGCCCCTTTAGAGGCTATCGCACCTTTCAAGTGCTAAGTAGACCTTGGCACAGGAGAGAATCTGACCCAAGATTATTTTTTAAATTAAAGCACTTGGAATATGTTCTAGGCTCTTGCCTATCAGAGAAGAGGACTATGTAAGAGCTAGAAGAGTTTCCAGGCTAGGAGCAGGAGAAGGCTAGTGTTCATCCTATTTGCTTGGAAAAACCTGGCCATGTGGTGGTTGTTAGAAATGTATCCAAAGGAGGACGCTATAAAGAGGCAGCTTGTGATTTCTAGATGGAGATGGTCTAAAAATTTTCTGGGAAAATCCAATGTGACAATATGCATAAATATAGCAAATAAAAGGGTGGTTTTCACAACAGATTGTGGCCAGTCTCTCTTCAATGCTCCATTGAACAGTCAAATTGGAGCTAATATGAGAATGAAAAATACAGTAATCTCATATAATTCATAGCTGCACATTTTGGGAAATTGATTACATCCTGTATGTTTCCACCGTAGCGCTGTGGAGATCAACAATCCACCTCAGTGCAAAACCAGCCCTTGTCAGAAGAACCGGGGGTAATAAACTGACTCCCATTTCAGGATATTTCTGGAATTCTACTGAAGCAAATTTGCACAGTGATTTGCATTAGGTTCCCAGATACTAAGACCAACCAAACCAGCTTTGCAACATTGCCTGAAAATATAACAGGGCAGACATATACAATAAATCTAATATATTTACCTACTTGCTGTGTTTCTAAGGTATCTAGTTTCCTAAGCATGCACCCTTTAACTTGATGATTATAATGAGAAAAATATATCTTACTGGTCCTAAAATGATTGTAATTTGCCCAGATAAGTGACTGTGTGAGAAATTTGTAAGATTGCCATAAACCAGTATATTGTTTCCTTCTTTGAAGCTCTGCAGACCTGACACTTCCTTTTGAAGCACTGCAAAGAGAATTGGTACAAAGGATTCTGAGTTGTATCTGTGGAACTCCAGCTGCCAAGTGGCTGAATGTGGGTCATGGTTAGGGTGACCATACAGCAAATGTGAAAAATCGGAACAGGGTGGGGGGTAATAGGAGCCTATATAAGAAAGAGACCCAAAAATTGGGACTATCCCTATAAAATCGGGACCTCTGGTCACCCTAGGCATGGCATGAAAACCTGTTGCAGCTGAATCTTTCAGTTGAGATGCTTCCTCTGGAGTTCCCTTGAAAAGGCACCTCACTAAAACAATTGTCTCTGGGATGTTTTCTCTTCAGGTTTTTCAGTTGTTTCTGAGTCCTGGCTGTAGAACTGTTCATATCATCTTTGGGATCCCTTGCAGCTGAAGCAGAAATTACATGCTTCTCAGCAGAAGGCAACTCTGTTCCTGACTCACTGCGGAGGCTTTGCTGACCCAAGCGGAGGCAGAGAAATACCTTGCAGAAGTTCAAGCCCAGGAGCAGCAAAGTTGAGCGCAAAAGGAGATGAGAACGATATTTAAAAGATGAAATGCTGCAGCTGAAGAGAAGGGTACAAGTCTTACATCAAGGATACTTTGTTTCAGAGAATGGTGAATTCTGATGGCAGCTGACCTATTACACAGATTATCAGGGAAACCTACTATCCCATGATCAAATATTGCGTGTGTTAATGGTTGAATGAGAACCACAACAGATTTGGTTTGGACAAGCCCCTGTTAGATCCATACATGCTACTACTGCTCGGCAGTAGGTAGCTGGAGCCTGCTAAGGTCCATGCCATGCCCACAGCGAGAGGCGATGGGAGAAGTAAATGGGGAAGGAGCTGTGAGAGGAGAGGGGGCAAGGTGGTGTTGGCTTGGAGCGGGTTTGGGAGGCACAGGGAGCATGAGAAGGGCCCAGAGGTGATGCGTGGAGTGGCCATGTGCACCCCCAGAAGCTTTAAATTGTGTGTCCCCCTCGTCCCTCTGTCCCCCCAATCAAGAGTTACACATTGCCTCTGGTAAATAGCAGCATTCCCCAAGGGACGTGTACTGGGATGTGCACTGTTCATATTCATAAATGATCTGGAAGAGGGGATGAACAGTGAAGTGGCAAAATCTGCAGATGATACAAAATTACTCGAAGTGCAATGCTGACTACAAAGAGATCTCACAAAACTGGGTGACTGGGCAACACAATTAGAGAGACCAAGTGGATGCGGTAATATCTTTTATTGAACCAACTTCTATTGGTGAGAGAGAGAAACTTTTGAGCTACGCAGAGTTCTTCAGGTCTGGGAAAGGTGTTAAGAGTGAGCCACAAATGGCACATGAAATTCAGTGTTGATCAGTGCAAAGTGATGCACATTGAAAAAATAATCCGTTATACATACAAAATGATGGGGGTCTAAATTAGCTGTTACTGCTCAAGAAAGAGATCTTGGAGTCATGGTGGATAGTTCTCTGAAAACATCCACTCAATGTACAGCAGCAGCCAAAAAAAGTTAAGTGTTAGGAACCATTAGGAAAGGGATAGATAATATCATAATGCAACCATATAAATCCACGGTATGCCCACACCTTGAATACCACATGCAATTCTGGTTGCCCCATTTAAAAAAGGATGTATTAGAATTGGAAAAGGTACAGAGAAGGGTAACAAAAATGTTTAGGGATATGGACCATCTACCATGTGGAGGAGAGATTTAAAAGACTGGAACTGTTCAGTTTAGAAAAGAGACAGCTAAGGGGGAATATGATTGAGGTCTATAAAATCATGAATGGTGTGGAGAAAAAGTGTTGTTTGCCCCTTCACATAACGCAAGAACTAGGGGTTACCCGATGGAATTAATAGGCAGCAGGTTTAAAACAAACACAAGGAAACACTTCTTCATGCAACACACAGTCAACCTGTGGAACTCATTGCCATGGGATGTTGTGAAGGCCAAACATATAACTGGGTTAACAAAAGAATTAGGTAAGTTCCTGGAGGACAGGTCCATCAATGGCTATTTACCATGGTAGTCAGGGGGACAACCCCATGCTCTGAGTGTCTCTAAACCTCTGACTGCCAGAAGCTAGGACTGGATGACAGGGATGACTGGATCACTCAAAATTGCCTTGTTCTGTTCATTCCCTTTGAAGCATCTGAATCTGGCCACTGTCTGAAGACAGGATACTGGGCTAGATGGACTATTAGTCTGACTCAGTATGGCCATTCTTATGACACTTAAAGGGTTTTTTTTTTTTTTTTTTTAGTTTTTAATTTTTTTTTTTTTTTTTTTTTTTTTACAAATAATAACAGCACTTGTGACTGACAACTAAATTTCTTCTCCACAACCTGCCATCAAACCCCCATCTGGAATTTTAGAGATGACAGAAGGGAGCTTTCTTTGCCATTGTAGTTAACAGCAATGTGACTGCTCTTAGCACAAGTGGAAAAGAATTAATTACTTTGAAAGCAAGATGAAGGTAGACAGAATAACTATGGTGAGAGAAATCATCATATAAGAAAATAGACATCTGACGCATGAAAGGAATTAAATGAAGCACCAGCTGAAAGAAGGAATGAAGGGAAGTTCTAAATTGAAAGAAAAGTGAGTTTTTCTTTCTTATACTTTTTACCTTTGTATTGTGTATCTTGTGATTTATCTTAAAGCCTGAGGACCTGATTCTCCTCCCATTTACACCAGTGTAACTTTGTTTACTTCACAGGAGTTACTCCTAGTTTACACTATTGTACATGAGAGAAGAACTATGACTCAAATTTCATGGCTTGCGTGTTGCCAGCTCTTGTGATTTTTATCATGAGTCTAAAGAATCAGAGGTTTGCGTGAGAATCTCACCTTTCGTTTGTTTAAAAAGTAAGCGTCTAGCACTTGTGGTTCCAGAGAGAAGTTGGAAAATGTGAGGAGAGAACACTGTAGAGGCTCTGAAAGAAGGCAAATAAAAAGAAGCCAACATTTATTGCTTTTTTTTAAATGTCAAGATTTTTCAGCTAGTCTCCTGGGTTTTTTAGGCCTGATACATGATTTTTGAAAGCTTGGGGTTGGCAATACTGTAGTCTCTGAAAATATGAGGGAGAGTAAAAAAAAAAAAAATAAATAGCAATTTTACAGGATAGTGTATTGGGAGAGTACTGGTTATTCTATAGCGCGGATGTGCCTTTATGGTTATTCTGAAAATTACTATATTGTTTGTTTCCTTTTGGGTTTCCAGAGAAGTATCTCAACGATGCAGAGAGGCAGCACTGAAGAGGCTTTAGAGAAAGCTACCATGCCTAAGTATGAGGCCAAAAGGGGGAATGTTTACTGGAATGTGACAGAAGAGAAGAGGAGAGAATGTGAGTTATGGATGAACACACAATGTTCCTGAGATCCCAAGAGAAGAAAACAGATAGATAAAATAAATTAGTATACCATGGATATACAATATACAATCAATTAAATACCATGGGTCTTGACAAAAGATTTTTTTACATATTCTTTCCTGTGTGCTTAAAGGATGTTTTAGAACCTTTAGCAGCATTAGGCAGAAGGTCACACTACATGGTCATAATACTCCCTTCTGCTCTTAAAATGTATGAATCTCTGAAGGCAAAGACAGGAAGTGCTTGGCAGACAAGAAGCTGGGGAGTGGTCCAAGATCACATGAAAACTGGGAGGAGGAGGAAATGAAGGGAGCAAGAATGAGAAAAGATTGGGAGGCACATGAGGGGTGGTAGGAAAGATTGTGGATATTCAAAAATTTTAAGTAACACTTAACTTTCAAATGCCTGAACAGCAAATGTAACTTTTCTTGTCTGCCTAGTAAACACTGGCATTTTATCCGTTTGAATAATCAAAGTGGTGCTTTCCGTGCCTTCTTGGTTGCAAAGATTTGAACTGCTTCCTGAAGGTCCACAGTCTGGCCCAGCTCATGCTCTACTGAGACGGTTTCAAGGCCAACCAGCCTCTCCTGTGTCATTGTGGAGCGTAGATGTGTTTTTATTAACTTCAGCTTGGAGAAGCTGCGTTCTCCACTGTCAACTGTTACAGGAAGTGTTAGAAGTATGTGCAGAGCAACAAAAGCATTTGGAAAGAGGGTGGTCATCTTATTTGTGCATATATATTCCAGAACAATGTCAAGAGTAACAAAAGCTGAAATGTATCCTGAAAGGGCTTTCAGTTCATCACCTAAATCACTCGCATCAATATCGCGCATGTCATCATGTATCTCTAGTGCCCTGCATTGCTGGTGTAGGTCTTCCTCAGGTGTAGTGAGGAGTTATGGAATATCATACAACATCCCAAATATACTGTTGTGTTCCTTGAGCTGCATGAAACTTTCTTCAGCTGACTGTATTGCACAATCTAGCACCTAGTTAAAGAATTCAATTTTGAATTGTTGTTTGGGGTCTCTTATGGGATTTTCCAAGGTAAGGGTGTGTGTACATTTCTTGGGTGGTGACTCTGCTTATATGCTCCTGGAGTACACCATCAAATTCAGCCATCAGCGCCACAATTTTAAGGAAATTTCCATTGTTGGGCACATACAGCTAATCTGAAGTGACATGCAGTGCTAGGTTTTTGGTAGCAAGTATTCTCACAATGTCAATGAGCCTTTTTAGAACATTTTGCCAGTAAAGAGACTCTGATGCAATCTTCTCTTGATGCTGATCACCTATGGTGGCCTTTAACCTTAGTTTCATCTCAAGCTCTTTCCACCTATGGAATGCTCTCTGGTGATTTGCTGCCTTCTCATGGCATGCCAGATTTCTAGCCAGATTTTCCCAGTCCTTTGTTCCTGTAGAACCGAATGTGGCTGGAACACTAGACTTGAAGAGTTTGCATACTGTTTTTGTTGCAACCTTCTGTTTTTTTGAGTACATAAGCCATGCAAGAAACAGCAACTGTTTCTTGTGCCTCCATCACACTCTTCTCTGATCTACTCTTTTCTTCAGGAATGTGCATGGTTACATCCATTTGAGATGGAGATATGGATGCTGCAGTAGCTGTCAGGTCACCTGCACTCTGACTAACTGGAAGATCAGGCATCTCCTCACCACTCACATCCTCACTGGGGCCGGAAGGCTCACTGTGAACATTTGTGTCTATGTATCTCAGGAGAGCTCCTTCCTGCTTAGATAGAAAAGCTTCCTTTGCTTGCTTTCTTTTTCTGAATGCTGCCCCAGAGGGGCATCTTCTTCTTTCACTCATGACTGCTGTTCTGTGCCAGCTATAGTGGCTCTCAACACTTAGTTGAAGGGGACAAATAAGCAGGCTGGTAGCAGGGCCTGAGTGAGGGAAGATATCAGAGTCTTAAGGGCCTAACTGGCTCCTACTACTTCAGTTGACTGCCTGTTCTCCTCAAGTGGGTTCAGGGAAGCAGCAGGAAACAGGAAGCTCCCTGAGAAGCTGGTGTTAATCAGTCCAGGCTCCTGGGGGTGCTAGAGAGGTACATAAGAGGCTCCTCCTCCTCTCTCTCCCTGCAGCTCCTGCTGCTTTCTGTTATTCCCTCTCACCTTTTCTCCTGCCTGCCTGTTATGTCTCTTGTGCCCTCCTTCCTCCAGCACAGCACTCCACCATCTCTGTGCATCTAGAGCAGAGAGAATACATATGTACCAGCAGCAGACACAATTTTCTACACTCTGGGTCCTAGTGGTATGCCCCACCTCCCGTCTGGCACCTGAGGCGGCTACCTCAGTTTGCCTCATGGTAAGGCCAGCCCTGAAGAGTGGATACCTGGAGGAAGTGGGATTATGAAGCAACTCAGTTATAGAGAGAGATTTTTAAGTGGCAGTGGGATATCCAGGAAGAGATGCACAAATGGTCAGAAGGGGTTGCAGGGGAAGGAGAGTAGAGTTGGGTTCTTTGGTAAGAAGATGATAGCATCACTGAGGTATAGAGAGCATGAACGGAGAACACCAAAAGAGAAAAAGGGAGAGGAGGAGAATCACTCAATGAGATGCTGAAGGAAAGGTCAGTTGGACTGGCTAGGGTAGAAATCAGGGTCGGGCAATAGTCCCTTAATGGTTTAAACTTGGACCAAAGTTTAAAGCTTGGCTAGAATACTGGTTATAAAACTGATAATTAACCCATCCAGACAGGCCAACTAAATTAGGTTTAGACTTAAAACAAGTTTTTTAAACTGATTCATTAAATCTAGTTTGAAACTGAGTGTAGCATGAAAAATAGTGTTTGCAGTGTCTATGAACTCTCATATGCACCTAGAGTTATAGGAGCATCTATGTTATAACTATGGTGGGAAGTGTAATAGGCAGTATAATATTGTTTCTCAACATAGTTGCAGTCCTATGTTTTTCCATCCGCCTAGCACACAATTCTGTCTGTAGTGCAGTTGTGTCCTGCATGTGCTAGCTGGCTCCATGACAGATTTTTACTTCAGCGCCACAAACCTAACTATTACAGTAGCTTGGACATTACTGTGGCATTATACTCCCTATTTTTTATGAAAATATGCTTGTGGCAGGAATATGGCACAACTAAGATATACTTTATGCAAGATACCTTACAAGAGTTATCATTGGAAAGGTTTTAATTTACTGAATATGATTATCCTATTTGTATGCATGTATCATTTCTGTATCTGAAATGAGGAATATTGACTATGTATCTGTATTTCAGCTATGCTACTTTGGGTGACACCTACTGCTGACACTTAAGGTACAACAGTGAAAAAGCCTGATAGCGCTGATGGCCCATCAGCAAGAGACAATGGACTGTAAAAGAGCTTAGTCTTCCTGTGAACCTGTGGGTCAGCCTGTGAACAATGGCTACAGGGGCCCTACAGAGGCATGTGACCATGATACTGGAACCCATCTTGAATTCTGTACTTTTCCACGAGAAGTTAGTGGGGGTGGGGGGTGTCAAACTACGAAACAAAGGACTCCCACTTTATGCAAATCCTATTTAAGAGTTGGGAGTGAGGTAATCCAGGTTGTCAGGTCTTCCCTGCTTCCCCACCCAAGATAACTGTGGAAAACAACTAAGACTGAACTGGGAGAAAGAACTGGAACCAGGCTGGAAGGGCGTCTGGCCTGTGAAGAAGATTATTAGAACCACGTTTAGGGTGAGAACTTACATGTAACTTGCTTCTTTCAGTTAAGCTTAGTTTGCATGCTCTGTTTTATTTTTTAGTAATCTGCCTTGTTCTGTCTGCTATCTCCTAACTACTTAAAATGCTCCTGTTATAGTTAATAAATTTATTTCTGGGTTATAATCCAGTTTGAGATTTCTAATGGGAGGGAGGCGAGAAGTTGTGTACACCCTTCTCCACATTGAGGAAGACTATAGCTACACTACAGAGCTTACAGCAGTGCAGCTGCACCACTGTAGTGCTGCTAGTACAGACACTCTACACTGATGGGAGTGAGCTCTCCTGTCAACTTAATTACTCCAGCTATGTAGGCGGGAGAAGCTCTTCTGTTAACATAGCTGTGTCCACACTGGCACTTAAGTCAGTGTAACTTACGTTGTTCGGGGGGGTGGCTTATTCACACCCCGAGCAACATAACTTATACCGACATAAGCTGTAGTGTGTATATAGCCAAAGCCTTTGGTGGAGCAGGGAATTGAACTCAGGTCCCAGGATAGTGCCCTAACCACTGCACCATCCTTCCTCTCCAGATCTAGCACTTTTGCTGGCTAATTATCGAGCATCCATCTATTCAGGTCTTTACTAACTTTGGGGAGGAGGAGAAAGTTAAAGTGAAGTAGTTCCCTTGGTATTTTATGATGCTTCTGTCATAGTCTGTACTTCTCTAAAAGTGATTTCTGTTACTGCTTGACTGCTTAGAAGGCTCTATTTAAAATATTTTGTTTCCTTTGTATGACATTAGTTAATAGGCAGTCTTGAGCTTTGAATCAGTTCTTCACTGCATCAATATCTTCACATTTAAGGATGAAATGAATATCTTCTGTTGTTTTGCTGATAGATATCTAAATATTGGGGAGGAAATGGTTCTTTTCATAGTGATCTGAAATGCTAAGTCAGAAGGCACAGTGCACATTTAAAATAATGAGTGATCAGATGACATTTGTCTGGTTGATTTGCTAGGAGACAGTAAAATCAAGAAATATCTTGAAAGAGTAAAAATAAGGCATTCAGCGCTTCCCCTTTTTTGTGCTGCTAGGTTAGAAAGAACACATGGCTGGTCTATCCAGCTTGCTAACTCTGTTTACTCCTCTGGGGATTTCAACTCCTTTTCTAAAGAGGCAGCTGTGAATTAATTTACCAGACACACGTGTATGATGTCATGTTATAACTGAATCATAGAATATCAGGTTTGGAAGGGACCTCAGGAGGTCATCTAGTCCAACCATCTGCTCAAGACAGGACCAACCCCAGACAGATTTTTGCCTCAGATCCCTAAATGGCCCCCTCAAGGATTGAACTCACAACCCTGGGTTTAGCAGGCCAATGCTCAAACCACTGTAATGGCAGTTTAACATATTGACAATCTGTGAAGTTAATTTATTCAGAAAGTAAATGCCCAGATCAAACTAACAAGAGTTAGAATTGAGTTAGCAGCATATTTTCCCATATATTAGTCAAATTATATGCAATAGGGTTACATTAAGTGTATTTTCAAATCTTCTGGAAGGGCTCTAATTACATCCTGTATGACTCTTCTGGGTACCCAATCTGTTGTAGATACCATATTGTCATGGGATACAGTGAGACGAAAGAGCTTCATTTGCATGGGCAGGGTACTCCCCCATGTGGATATTTTTAGCTAGCCTAAGGAAATTTGCAGGCAGTGTGATCGGCAATAATTCTCATCTAATCTTCATCTGCTGTTATTCATTACACTGCTTTGTGCCTGAAAACTGGAAAATTCAAAATTGAATATAAAATATTGATTTAAACAGCATACACATCAATGGAAGACTAGATTTTGGCAAGAAAAAACGGAAGTACAATGGATGAGCTGGCCTGACTTGCTAATCTTACACCTGTTTCAGGAAGGACAGCAACTCTGTTGTTCAATCCCTGCTGCAGAAAATGAATGAAAAGCAAGGAGTGCTGACAGGTAGCATATGAAGTCTGCATGGATGTGCTGTCATTTGGAAATGTACAACAAATGAATTCAGTGCAGTGTCTAAAACCATGAATGCATTCTTGTGCAATGGATTTATGCTAGTGTCTGAAAAACAGTCAAGACAGTGTGATCTTAGGGTTATTCTGTGACTTTCTTGTCTTTATTCTTTTAATGAATGATCAGGAAAGATGGCTACTGTTGGACAGAAGGCAGCATTTAGTTGTTTCTCATTCACAGCTCAAGCCATCTATATTCATCATTCCCAAACTCTAGAACTGATTTTACAGGATGCTGAGTGCTCTCAGTTTCCATTGATTTTAGGAAGCTCTAAGCACCTTAGTCTCTCAAGACCTCATCCTCCAATTTGTATTAGGCAGAAATGGTGTGAGAAAGAAAACTAAGGGCAGATCCTGAGCTGTGGCCAAGGAGTATTCATGCAGCTCAGCAATGGTGGAGGAGGGCAGTGCTGCATGTGTAACTCATTTTCCAACTGGCTGGGTACTGGGCCCCTACCTTGCATGGACTAGAGCAGTGGTGCTGGAACCCTTTTAATAGTGGGGTGCTGAAAGCCAGCCCCTTTGCCCCTGTCCATCCCTTCCCCCACAGCTGGAACCAGCAGTCAGGATCCGAGCCTGAGTGCAGGGCTGCGGAGTCCTGGGCATGGGGACCCAGGAGCGGTGCCCTGGCATGGAGCCGCAGGCCCAGCAGTTGGGGAGCAGGGTCGGCAGCTGGGACCCAAGCCCCAGAATGAGACAGCACCCCTTGCATCCCTAGTTCCCATGCCTATGGATTAGAGTTCTGTGAAGGCTGCTCTGATGACCAGCGTTACTCAGGGCTGTAACAGTCAGTCAATTGCCAGGATGTCCCAACTACTCACCTTTCTCCAACTATACAGTGGTAACAGGGAGAAAGGGTGGCATAGAAACCACTGTTGTGGCTCCATGCTATCTGAAAATTTCCTTATACCGGGAGAGTAGAGAGCTCTTCTGGTAATCAGCTAAGTTGACTTTGTGCCACAGGATCTGGTTCAGAGTAACTGGATCTTAATAAAGGGAGTTTGGCCTGGCTAATGAGTAGGTGAAAGGGGTGAGATTTTAAAAAACAATAGTCAATAGAATCAATGGCTTCCGAGATCTTGCTGAAGACTGAACATAGGAGTCACAGAATGACTAAACTGGTTTGTTAAACTGTCCAGTGAAATTCTGCCTCCTTGGCCCCAACAAGTTCAGTACCAAATTATCTTATTACTAAATTGTATCCTCACAGCCTTTAACTTACCAAAGATTTTTACTGACAGGCTTGAAAGTTTGTGACCCTCCCACTCTGATTTGAGATAAAACTAGAACTAGCATCGACATCCTTTAGGCTTTATCTACTATTACCCATTGCTAACAGTGGGCGTCAGACACAGGCAAAGTGAACTGGTGCTCAACTCAGCTGCAGAAGTAATTGTGTTTTAACCACAGGTTCTGAAAGGGCACTAAAGCCCATCGGGTTAGCCTCTGTGAAAGACTGCTGATCTTCCAGTGCTACCAGTACCACACCCCCAAACAGATCCATGCTGGGATATTGCTAGCAAACCCAAAAGAGCAAGGGAACTTCACAGACTAAATAGAATTTCTGAGAAGGTTAATTTACATTATTTATGTGCCAAATGACTCCCTCCCCACCTAACCTCCCACTTACCTGACCTGGTTAGTGGGGACATCTAGCAGTTACCTCTGGAGTAGCCTCAATCTTGATTTTAGTACTGCAGCTCATCCTTAAGATAAGCTGGTAATTGCCATAGTAACACAAATCAAACCCTGATTTAAGTCCATAAACTCTTGAGCCTCTTCCTTATGTCTCATTTGAGAGTTACATAAGATTCAAAAAAAGACAGCAGGGCAGGCTTCAAACTCTGCAGCTGGTTCAATGCCCTCATTTCTAGAGTGACTCTTTAGAGTTACCAAAAGGTAACAAACAACTATTTTCAATTTGAACTGCATTCTTTAAAGGCAACCTCCATCCACATACTGAATCTAAATAGTTCCTTTTATTTTTAGATTTAGTGCTTTGGACAGCTGCTCAGGTACCAATAAAACCCTGAGAATGCAAATACTTTAGTCATCTCACTGCCAACATAAATAAAAGCTAAATATAGGTAGTCAAAATACAACATTCTGTTTTAGTTATAAACTTAAAAATGTTCAGAGATCAAAATCACTGTCAAATAGTCAATTGCTTTCCCCACTTCCACCCTATATTTATGTCAAATATAATTTTGTTGTCATGGTTGCATAGTCAACTGATTAAAAATAACATTTCACTAATCTCAGAATATCAGATTTATAGAATTTATTAAAGCTAAAGCACATTCATCATGCTTCGTAAAAATAATTAGGAATGAAGAATCTACATCATTAGCCACACTCAAGGTTGGACTAGACACTCATCTCTTAGGCCTGGTCTACACTACGCATTTAAACTGATTTTTAGCAGCGTTAATCCGATTTAACGCTGTACCCGTCCACACTACGAGGCCCTTTATATCAATACAAAGAGCTCTTTAAATTGGTTTCTGTACTCCTCCTCAACGAGAGGAGTAGTGCTAAAATTGGTATTACCATATCGGATTAGGGTTAGTGTGGCCGCAAATCGACGGTATTGGCCTCTGGGCGGTATCCCACAGTGCACCACTGTGACTTCTCTGGACAGCAATCTGAACTCGCATGCTGTGGCCAGGTAAACAGGAAAGGCCCCGCGAAATTTAGATTTTCATTTCCTGTTTGCCCAGCGTGGAGCTCTGATCAGCACGGGTGGCAATGCAGTCCCAAATCCAAAAAGAGCTCCAGCATGGACCGTATGGGAGATACTGGATCTGATCGTTGTAT
>NC_133772.1:53363743-53381946 GCF_003597395.2 Chelonoidis abingdonii
ATGGGATAGCTATGGAATAGCTGCCCACAGTGCAACGCTCCGGAAATCGACGCTAGCCTCGGACCATGGACACACACCGCCGAATTAATGTGCTTAGTGTGGCCACGTGCACTCGACTTTATACAATCTGTTTGTTTTATAAAACTGGTTTATGTAAAATCGGAATAATCCCGTAGTGTAGACATACCCTTAGGGATGATCTTGAAATGGTGAAATCAATTCTTCCACCATGTAGGGGACAGACTACATGACTCACTAGGGATCCCTTCTAACCCAATGATTCTGATTCAGCTGCAGCACCACGAAGTCTGAGGCTTGTTTTTGTTAGAGTATTCCTAATGATATACTAATGAGGCTAATATTTTTTCCTATGTTAGTGCTTTGGATGGGACCCAACTAAGTAATAAATTATATGTTAAAAATAATGGGTATAAGCAACATGTACTATGAATCTGAACTCAGGGAAGAACTACAGTTTGCTAATAACTTGCTCACTAGACATTAAAAGACCTCCTCAGTTGCCTTACCAAAAGTGCACTTTTCTTTGCCTTCCCTTGTGGGCAGAAAAAAATTGTATACAAATTCTCAAATCCATAATAATATATTTTCTTTTAAATCTCTGGCATTCGATGCATTTAAAATTTAAGCCTCTACCAGTAAGATTCATCAAGGGCCTGATCCAGGTGCCATTAAAGTCAATGTATTGACTTCAGTGGACTTTGCCTCTGGCCCCAAGTTAAGTATAAACTAATATTTTTCTTTTGCTTTCTAGGATATTGTATAAAATTGCTGCACCAAGCTCAAGCCCTGGACAAGAGCAGCTGAGTGCACTTTGCCCCATTGACCTATAAGAGAGAGTGCCTGCCAGAAAAAGAGAGAAATTTGCTGAATATTTCTGAATTCCTGCTGAAGATTAAGAGAAGAGAAGAGATGGTTACAAGCAAATATAGCATTTTATACAAGATGGAAAAAGACCCAAGTGTGACCCTAGGAGCTTCTCAATGCCAACTGGTGAAGGGTTCATAGTTCTGTCAGCAACATGACCAACTCACTACACCTAACATATTGCTTTCATAGTATTTCCAAAAAGCATCTTGTGAGGTATCAAATGAAAGTCAGTAGCACACTGATGATTTATATTATCATGCAATGTTTGTTTTAACACTCTGTGAGGAATTATGTATATCTACTGATACTAAGTTTTAAAGTCTGTAACGAAAGGAAGAAACAAGTTTTCTTCCAGACAGGAGGGAAGGTAGTTATCTCTGTCAAATGTAAATGTAATATTTTCATCCTCTGGACAGATGATCTAATCTCCCTCATAGATTTCTACTACAATTTCAACAATCACCACCATCAAATTCTCTTTAGAACACTCATGGACCAGGATCAACTTCCTGGACACCATGCTTCAACAGTGGAACCCTACAGACAATTTTATACAAAAAACCCACAGTTCACAATACCTAGCTTTACAGTCCAAGTAACCACCCCACACATACCAAAAAATTTGTTATCTACAGCCAGGCATTCAGATACCACAGAATATGGTCTGAGGAATAAGTCCAGGATACACATCTTAACATACTTAAAACTACCTTCAGACACCAGAGAAGGAGATTACATCATGTGTCCCAAAAACCCCAAGAGAACCCACTTCAATACAGGACCAACAAAATCCCTCTGACCACACACTCAATGGGGACCACATCCTGAAAGAAAAACACACACTCTTTTTCTGGTCTTCAGACAACCCCACAACCTCATCAAGTTCATCACAGACCAGGACACACCAGATCCGAGGCACCAGGCACTATTGTAACAACAGATGCAAAACCTGCAGGTATAGCTCAACTATAATGATGACCAATTACCCCCCCACACAGCTGTCAGGATCCATGGGTCCTATGCATGCCTATCTCCACATGTGGTGTACCACTGTACCTCATCCATGCACTAAATGTTCCAGTAACAACTATGTGGGTAAACCAGACAATCACTATACTTTTGAATGAACTCAGAAAAATGATAAAGGACAAAAACGCTGTATGCCCCATGGACTTCTCACAAAACCATCACTCCACGTCTGACCTCTCAGTCTTCATCTTCAAAGGAAACCTGCACAACAATTTCCAAAGATGAGTCCAGGCACTTAAATTCATAACTGCTAAATGCGAAAAAAACCCAAACCCATGATCCTAATAAAGACACCGTATTTATGACTTCTTATAACAATCTGTAACCCGCTAAGCCACCTTCTTTGTCTTATGACTGCAGAGGGGTTAACTGGCCACTTCACCTTGAATGGTGTCTCAGAATGTGTGTTAGCTGCTTATGCTGAATAATTTGTTCCACCTTGTATTTAGCTGTGACACTCCAAGTACGTTTCCCAGACCTGAAGAAGGGCTCTGTGTAGCATGGAAGCTTGTCTCTTTCACCAACAGAAATTAGTCCAATAAAAGAAGTTACCTCAGCACCTTGTGTCTCAAATGTAAATTCAGCATGGTGAAGCTGATAGAAAGGAAGCTCTATTTGCATGTAGAGTCAACAGGAAAAACAGATTGAGAAGGGAATGTGAACTCAGCATGGTGCCAACACACCAGAGAACAAACAGGGCAGAGAGTGTTATCTGGGGGTGCACTTCAAAAGGATACATTTTAAAAGTTACTGGGCTATAAGAGGAAGGAAAAAGAACCCCTTTGTTATCCATTTACTGAGGAAACCCCTCATAGTATGTAAAGCAACAATGAAAGTCTGGATCGTGGTATGACTGAAAAAAGACAGTTACTCACCTTTGTAACTGTTGTTCTTCGAGATGTGTTGCTCACATCCATTCCAAGTAGGTGTGCGCGCGCCGTGTGCATGTTCGTCGGAAGATTTTTACCCTAGCAACACCTGGCGGGTCGGCTGGGCGCCCCCTGGCGTGGCGCCGCTATGGCACCGAATATATACCCCTGCCGACCCGTCCGCTCCTCAGTTCCTTCTTGCCGGCTACTCCGAAAGTGGGGAAGGAGGGCGGGTGTGGAATGGATATGAGCAACACATCTCGAAGAACAACAGTTACAAAGGTGAGTAACCGTCTTTTCTTCTTCGAGTGCTTGCTCATACCCATTCCAAGTAGGTGAATCCCAAGCCTTACCTAGGCGGTGGGGTCGGAGTGAGAGACTGCAGAGTGCAAGACGGCCAAGCCAAAGGCTGCATCTCCTCTGGATTGTTGTACTAGGGCATAGTGGGAAGCAAACGTGTACCAAAGACCATGTAGCTGCTCGACATATCTCCTGGATAGGAACTCGAGTGAGGAAGGCGGCCGACGAGGCCTGGGCTCTAGTTGAATGTGCGGTAACGTGACCCGGAGAGGCGTGAGCCAGATCGTACCAAGCTTGGATGCAGGCCGTTACCCAGGAGGAAATCCGCTGGGAAGAGATGGGCTGACCTTTCATCCGGTCCGCCACCGCCACAAAGAGTTGGGGCATTTTACGGAAAGGCCTCGTGCGGTCAATATAGAAAGCTAGCGCCCTGCGGACGTCCAGTGAGTGCAACTGTTGCTCCCTACGTGATGCGTAGGGCTTAGGGGAAGAAAATCAGGAGAAATATGTCCTGGTGAGGTGAAAAGACGAAACCACCTTCGGGAGAACACTGGATGCGGGCGTAGCTGCACCTTATCCTTATAGATATTCGTGTAAGGCGGGTCCGCCATCAGAGCACGAAGCTCTGAGACTCTCCTAGCCGATGTAATGGCCACCAGGAATGCCGTCTTCCATGATAAATATAGGAGTGAGCAGGTCGCCAAGGTTCGAACGGTGTGGGCCATAAGTCCCGTCAGAACCAAATTCAGGTCCCAGGTCGGGGCGGGGCATCCGCACCAGGGGAAAAAGGCTGTCCAGCCCTTGAGGAATCTTGAGACCATAGGGTGGGAAAAACAGAGTATGCGCCTTCTCCAGGGTGGAAAGTGGAGATAGCTGCTAGGTGTACTCGCAAGGACGATAGTGCAAGGCCCTGCTGCTTGAGATACAAGAGGTAATCTAGTATCATGGGTATGGGAGCCGCGGTAGGTGCTGCATCCTGCCGCTGACACCAGCAAGAGAACCGCTTCCACTTGGCCAAGTATGTAGCGCGAGTGGAGGGTTTCCTGCCTGCCCAGGAGTACCTCCTGCACCGGGTTAGAGCAGCGCAACTCTGATTGAGTTAACCAAGGAGGAGCCACGCCATAAGATGGGAGGGATTGCAGGTCTGGATGGAGAAGCCTGCCATGGTCTTGCGTGATCAGTCCTGATAGAGGGGCAAGGGAATCAGGCTGGCTATCAAGTGGTCCAGCAACGTGGTGTACCAGTGTTGCCGGGGCCACGCCAGGGCGATCAGAATCAGGCGAGCCCCGTCCCTGCGAAGTTTCAGCAGAAACCTTGTGCACCAATGGGAAGGGTGGGAAGGCGTAAAGCAGGTAGTTCGACCAAGACATTAGGAAGGCGTCAGATATCGAGCCGGGGCTAGGCCCTGGAAAGAGCAGAATCTCTGAGACACTTCAGGTTGCTGCGGGAGGCGAAGAGGTCTACGTGGGGAACCCCACTTTTGGAAGATGGAGTGAGCTACATCTGGGCGAAGTGACCACTCATGGGTGAGGAAGGATCTGCTGAGCTGGTCTGCTAGCGTGTATTCTGGCCCCCGGGAGGAAGGACGCCACTAGGTCTATAGAGTGGGCTATACAAAATACCCACAGTTTGGATCGCTTCCTGAAAGGGGGAGAGAACGAGTCCCTCCCTGTTTGTTTACATAGTGCATCGCGGTTGTGTTGTCCGTGAGCACTAGGACGCAGCGGTCTTGTAGATGAGGAAGGAACGCTTGGCAGGCAAGGAGAACCGCTCGTAGCTCCCGAATGTTTATGTGCAATGACAGCTCTTGGGCCAACCAGAGGCCTTGTGTGTGATGGTGGCCCATGTGCGCCCCCCAGCCAAGAGATGAGGCGTCCGTTGTTAGAGATACAGACGGTTGTCTCTGATGGAACGGCATGCCTGCACACACCAGAAACGGTGTTAGCCACCAGGTCAGGGAGCCTAAGACACTCTGAGCAACCGTGACGACCATGTCTATGGCGTCCCTGTGTGGGCGATAGATAGCGGCCAGCCAGACTTGAAGGGGACAAAGGCGAAGCTTGGCGTGCTTGGTCACAAAAGTGCACGCCGCCATCTGCCCGAGAAGGCTGAGGCAAGTACGGACAGTTGTCGTTGGGTATGTCTGAAGGCTTTCTATGGCAGCGACTATCGCCCGAAAATGGGGTAGCGGGAGGTAGGCTGTTGCAAGCATGGAGTCTAGGACGGCTCCAATGAATTCAATTCTTTGAGTGGGCACTAGAGTGGACTTGTCTATATTGACCATGAGGCCCAATCGCTCAAACAGGTCCATGACGATGGCAACATGTCTGGCGACCTGAGTCTCGGAGGTCCCGCGGATAAACCAGTCGTCTAGGTAGGGGAAGACTCGGATGTGCCGACGACGGAGGAAGGCGGCCACTACAGCCATACACTTTGTGAAAACGCGTGGGGCAGTGGAGAGGCCGAACGGGAGGACCGTAAATTGGAAGTGCTGACGATGTACCATGAACCACAGGTAACGTCTGTGCGGGGGGTAAATGGAGATATGAAAGTATGCGTCCTTCATGTCGAGAGGAGCGTACCAGTCTCCGGGATCCAGGGAAGGGATGATGGTCCCCAAGGATACCATACGGAACTTCAACTTCTTTAGGAAGACATTGAGATCGCGGAGGTCCAGGATGGGACGTAGACCTCCTTTTGGTTTGGGGATTAAGAAGTATCAGGAGTAAAAACCCCTGCCCTTGAACACCTCCGGTACCTCTTCTATAGCTCCGATTTTGAGGAGCGTACGGATCTCCTGCCAGAGGAGTTGCTCGTGAGAGGGGTCCCTGAAGAGGGACGGGGCGGGAGGGTGGATGGGGGGGGGGGCGAAATAAACTGGAGATGGTATCCAAACTCCACCGTGCGTAGGACCCAATGGTCTGAGGTCAACTGGGTCCACGCAGGGAGGAAGGAGGAAAGACGATTGGAAAACTGGAGAGGATTCCGGGAAAGGGCTAGTACTCTGCTCTCGGGCGCACCTTCAAAAGTTTGACTTTGGTCCCGCTGATGGTTTGGCGGGACCATTATTTTGGCCCCCTTGCGAACTGGACTGCCGTCTGCGGTTCCCGTGACCACGCCTCCTATTAAAGTCTTGTCGAGGCCGAGGTGGGGGGTAAGGGCGCTGAGGCTGGGCCCGGAAGGACCTGCGTTGGGTCTGCGGGGAACGCATGATAATGTGATTGTCTTTAAGACTCTGGAGTCTGGGGTCCGTTTTCTCCGAGAAAAGGCCCTGGCCCTCGAACGGAAGGTCCTGGATAGTATGTTGCAGTTCGGGGGGTAGACCCGAGACCTGCAACCACGATATTCTCCGCATCGCAATCCCGGAGGCTACAGTTCTAGCCACTGAATCAGCAGCGTCGAGAGAGGCCTGTAGAGAAGTACGAGCTACCTTCTTCCCTTCCTCCAGAAGGCTTTGGAACTCGGGACGAGAGTCCTGCGGGATCAGCTCAGTGAACTTACCCATTGACTGCCAGGTATTATAATTGTACCTGCTGAGGAGGGCCTGCTGGTTAGCCACCCGCAGTTGAAGGCCCCCAGTGGAGTAGACCTTACGACCCAGCAGATCCATCCGTTTAGCCTCCCGCGATTTTGGGGCGGAGGCTTGTTGGCCATGGCGCTCTCTCTCATTAACAGATTGTACGACCAGAGAGCATGGAGTAGGATGGGTATACAGGTATTCATACCCTTTCAAGGGTACCATATACTTTCTTTCCACACCTCTGGCCGTAGGCGGGATAGATGCTGGAGAAATGATGTCTGCTTTGGCTTGGATCGACCTTATAAACGGCAGAGCCACGCGAGTCGGGGCATCTGCGGACAATATGTCCACGACCGGGTCCTCCACCTCCGGAACCTCCTCCACCGGTAGGTTGATATTCAAGGCCACTCGCCTGAGATCTTGGTGGGCCCGGAGGTCAATCGGAGGTGGGCCCGATGTCGACGTGCCGGCTACTGCCTCATCTGGCGAGGACGACGACGACAGGCCCGGCACGAGTGGGTCTTGTTGTGGCTCCTGCCCCAGGGGAGCGTCAGGATCCTGGAGAAGCTGAGGGTCCTGCGTCAAAGCAGAAACGTCCGTATCTGCCGGAGGAGGACGGCTAATAGTGGCCTCCGGTGCACGATGGTCCAATGGGGCAGACCGAGATCTGACTGTGGGCTTGCCCTGGGCCTGGTGATATGCCCAGGGCGTCCAGAAAGACCACTGTGGAGCTTGTTCCGTGCTGTGGGCCTCAGGAAGAGCATGGCTCTGTGGGGCCAAATCGCCATAGGCAGCGCTCTCAGCGTGGGAAGACCCCGATGGATGCCCCGATGGCCATGGCGGAGCCGAGAGTCCGTGCGGGGCACCTCTGTAAGCAGTGTGCCGGATATCATGCCGCACCGGAGAATGGTACCGTGATTTGTACCGGTGCCGAGAGTGGGACCGGGATGTGCGACCAGCGCGGTGCCGGGAGGTCGACCGGGAGCAGGAAGCTCGGTGTTAGGAGCGACTACCGTGGGCGCAGTGCCAGTGGCCGGACCACCGTGCCGAGTACCGGTCCGGGGAAGAAGGCCTGGAGCGGTGCCGCGAGTACGACCGGTACCGCAGTGATGGGTACCGGGACTGTGAGCGGCATCTGGACCTGGATCGACGAGATCGGGAACGGTGCCAGGATCTCGATCTGGAGCAGTGCCTGCCTGTAGCTTCCGAGGAAGGTGGGTGGACTAGGGCAGGCTTTCCCACTGACCTGACAACCCGCACCGGCGGTGCCGGGGGTTGAGGCAGGGCAGGCTCTGTCAGAGCTATAAGCTCCCTCGCCGTTGAGAAGGTCTCCGGCGTAGTGGGAACGGTAAGCTCAACCGCGGCAGGTGCCGGGAGCTGTCGTGCACTGGACTCAACGGCTCCTCCATGGCCGGAATCAACGGTGCCGATGCAGCCGGCGCTGCGGCAGGTGATGGTGCCGGGCAACTCGGCTGGAGTTGATGCTCAGACCGCAGTGCAGGAGTTGCAGCGGGAGCTTTAGTCTGTTTGGCCCGTGTGGGGAGGGAGCGGTCCCGGGCCGTCTTCTGCGCCGGAGATGGCTGGTGCCGGGGCGTCTTGACGGTGCCAGCGCTCTCCGGTGCTGATGGAGCACTTCTCCCCGTCGCGGGCTGTGCGGTACTCGGTGTCGAGGCTGGAGGGGTGAGGGCCGCCTCCACTAGGAGCTGTTTTAAACAAGAGTCCCGCTCCTTCTTCGTCCATGGCTTGAATGATTTACAAATGCGGCACTTATCAGTCAGATGGGATTCCCCCAGGCACTTCAGGCAGCGGTTGTGGGGGGTCTCCCGGTGGCATCGGCTGGCGGCAGGCCGAGCACTGTTTGAAGCCCGGGGAGCCTGGCATGGGCCCGGGCTCCGGTAGAGGCGAAGGGGCTAACCCCCAACCCTCAAAACTATACTACTAAGTATGTTAACAACTAAAGGGTATAAAGAACAACTATAAAACTACAACTATATACAGAAAAACAAGAACGGGTGAATAGCTAGGTAAGTGGAGAAAGGCTAAGCCGCGCTCCACTGTTCCAAAGACCGACACAGGCAGTAAGAAGGAACTGAGGAGCAGACGGGTCGGCAGGGTATATATTCGGTGCCGTAGCGGCGCCACGCCAGGGGGCGCCCAGCCAACCCGCCGGGTGTTGCTAGGGTAAAAATCTTCCAACGAACGTGCATGCGGCGTGCGCACACCTACTTGGAATGGATATGAGCAAGCACTTGAAGAGGAACTAGCAAATTCTGCAGAAAAGGTTTTAGGTGAGAAACTGCTATAGATAACTTGAGTGTGTTTAATCTTTTGTTCTAGTCTTGTAGAAGTGTATTCTTTTTGTTTTACTTGTAATTTGTTTTTATCCTTGCTCACTACATCTTTTAATCTCTGTTCTTTGTTAATAAACATTCTCTTTTTATTATAAATTCATCTTCGTGCTGTGATATTAAATGTGCATCCTCAGTTGACTCAAGCAAGTGGGTGTGTACAGTGTCTCTTTGGAGACAGTAGACTTGGTATTTACTATTTGTGGCCACTGATGGGCTGGACACTATAGGGAGACACTTCTGAGGTGCTGGGGTACACCAAGCATTACCTACAAATCGGAGTAAAGGCTGGCAAAGCTGAGCAGATTGTTTGGGCAGCTAACAGACTAGGGTGACAGGCAGCTATGCCAATTTAACACTTGCAAGTCTCTCTCTCACTTAGGTAGAGGATAACAAGGTGACTTACAGTCCTGACCACGCTGAGAGTGTCACACTAAGGAGAGCAGCTTTAGTACCATGAACTTACCAAAACAGCTTGTATACCTTTAATAATTATTTATAATCAACCAGAAAATACTTCAGAATAATACAGATTCAAATTGCCTACTTACACAAAATTGAGATCTTATTAATCTAAGGTTATTGGCTTCAAAATTAGATCCACAATGTCGATCAATACATGACAAACAATTGCTTAAACAAAATATCAGTGTAACAGTTCTAAAGATGTTCATGTTGTTTTGATTTTAAAAGGCAGTACTAATTAAATGTTGCCCATGGAGATATTTTAACAATCCAGCAGTCACCAGCTAATGTAAAACATCCCTGCATGTGTGCTTGACAACCATTAGGCACCACTGGCATTCGCAAAACCCCTGCTCAGCTGCCACCCAACTGTGGAGGTGCCTAAATTCCCCACACACCTAAATTTTTGTTGTAAAAATCTTCCTGCCTAAGATTCTGCCTCAGGCAGGTGCTGGGACATCTCTCTCTCACCCAAGCCCTGAAGGACCCTCAAACTAGGTATTTCCCCACTTCCTATGCCTGCAGGCCCAATGCAAAAGGGTTAGGTTCAGAGTGCACCTAACTCCACACGAGACAGCAGGGGAGGACTTTACATCACCCCTCCCCCCACACGGTTAGGGTGCTCACCCAGGATATAGGAGCGGCTGGTTCAATACCCCCACCCCCGGTTCGCCTGATAAGGGATTTGATCAGGGTCGCCTACTTATCAAATGTGTCCTACCTAGTGTTCTGTGAGCTATTCTGATGTGAGATTCCTTCAATGTCTCTTGCATATTTAATTATTTAATACACAGTGGAACAGCATCAGAATGTTCCAGTGGTTAGAACACTCCCCTGAGAGAGAGGGAGACCTATCTTCAAATCCATTTTCTTCCTCCAGCAGAGGAGGGAATTGAACCAGGGTTTCCCTCATCCCCAGGGAGTGGGATGTGACTCCTCCAGCTGTTTGGCGTGGAGTTAGGCATACACGGTCACCTTTCTTGCAAGAAATGGCTTTGGTGCCTGCCTCCAAATGGAGATAAGTGCTTCACTCTGGCCTGGATTTAGATGCTCTCCTCTTTTTGACATCTGCTATTGGCTAGCTTAGGCGGCTCAACATGCTGGCTTTTGTGAATTTTGTTCGTTGTCACACAAGTCTCCCTCTGCATTATATAAAGAGGTTGGGTGCCTAACTCAGGGTTAGTGGATTCAACCTGCAGAGGCTACGCATTTAAAAGTTGGGTGTTGCAACATTTAGGTCCTCTTTGTAAATCCAGCCCCTAGTTGTTCTTTGTTTAAAGAAAATGTCTTTATTATTGCTCAGTTTCAGCTTACTGAAATGTAAATTGTTTGGGTTACATGTAGAGTCCTGCATGGATTTGTATCTGCAAATTTGTATCTGTAACTGATCCATGATCTGCAAACATGGTCCACAGATGTCCGAAGATATAAAGCGGATATACACAGATTTGCAGGGATCTAGTTGTGTGAATCATTGTGACTGAGTACTTGAACCTAAGGTAGTCACTAAAATATAGTATATAGAAGGCAAGTTTCCTCTTCCTCTCACACAAAAATTAAAACTTTGTGTCTGCCATGATTGTGCTGTGTTTAATACACATCCTCCATGAAAACTTAATCCAAGGTTCAACATGTTGATTCAGTTTTAACCATACTGTATACACCCCTCCCCCCAAATGTATTGTTTTAGAAGAAAAAAATCTGATTTTAGGTTTTATTTGAAGGTAATATTTGCCAATTATAATGTCAGTATAGAACTTCCACTATGTTATAATTAAGTTCTATGTAATTTAAGAAGGCTTACCCTGCAAAGTCCTAAACTGCTATCATCTGTAGTTTACCACACAGGCAATATTATTTTTCTGACCAGGAAGGGAAGTACTTATCTGTTCCATAGCACCTGTTCCTGCTGTTCCAGCATTTGGGTTGAGATTGAAAGTGCATGGTATTTTGCAATCTTTCAGATAAACCATATTTAGAAATAAATAATTCATATCTAAAAAATAA
This sequence comes from Chelonoidis abingdonii, assembly GCF_003597395.2. Lineage (NCBI taxonomy): Eukaryota > Metazoa > Chordata > Testudines > Testudinidae > Chelonoidis > Chelonoidis abingdonii. The sequence goes on from NC_133772.1 coordinate 53,375,170, forward strand.
TCAAAGAGAAAATTGAAACAAGCTTTTGATTTGCAGGCAAAAATTCAAACAGTGCAGAAGAAATGCATTTATAGCTAGATATAAGATGAAATCTTGGCCTACTGAATTCTATGGCCAAACTCCCATTGATTTCAATTGGGCTGCCCTAGAACATAAGAACAGCAATACTGGGTCAGGCCAAAGATTCATCCAGCCCAGTATCCTGTCTACCGACAGTGACCAATGCCATGTGTCCCAGAGGGAGTGAACCTAACAGGTAATGATCAAGTGATCTCTCTCCTGCCATTCAGAGGCTAGGGACACCATTTCTTACCCATCCTGGCTAATAGCCATGAATGGACTTAACTTCCATGAATTTATCTAGTTCTTTTCAATTCTGTTATAGTCCTAGCCTTCACAACCTCCTCAGGCAAGGAGTTCCACAGGTTGACTGTGTGCTGTGTGAAGAACTTCCTTTTATTTGTTTTAAACCTGCTGCCCATTAATTTCATTTGGTGGCCCCTAGTTGCTTATATTATGGAACAAGTAAATACTTCCTTATTCACTTTCTCCACGCTACTCATGATTTTATATCCTCTATCATATCCCCTTAGTCCCCTTTTCCAGCGGAAAGTTCTAGCACTTTTACTCTCCTCATATGGGACCCATTTGAAACCCCTAATAATTTTGTTACCCTTCTCATGAACCTTTTCTAATGCCAGTATCTCTTTTTGAGATGAGGAGAGCACATTTGTAATGCAGTATTCAAGATGTGGGTGTACAAGGATTTATATAAGGGCGAATAAATATTCCCCTCTTATCTCTATACCCTTTTTGAATGATCCCTAACATATCTGTTTGCTTTTTGACTCTCTGCACACTCATGGACGTCTTCAGAGAACTATCCGCAATGACTCCAAGATCTCTTTCTGATTAGTTGTATGTCTAAATAAGCTCCCGATATGTTTAATGCAATATTGGGTTATTTATTTATCGGTGTGCATACTTTTACATATCAAGTAAAATTTCCTTTGCCAATTTGTTGCCCAATCTCTTAGTTTTGTGACATCTTTTTGAAGTTCTTCACAGTTTGCTTTGGTCTTAACTATCTTGAGCCGTTTAGTATCATCTGCACACTTTGCCACCTCACTGTTTACCCCTTTCTCCAGATCATTTATGAAGAAGTTGAATAGGACTGGTCCTAGGACTGACCCTTGGGGAACACTACTAGTTACCCCTCTCCAGTCTGAAAATTTACCATTTATTCCTACCCTTTGTTCCCTGTCTTTTAACCAGTCCCTGTCTTTTACCCAGAGTTTCAGAATAGCTAAATCTGAATAAAGCATACTGCATTTTTAAAGCCAATAAACCTTCAGATTAAAAGTAAAATATAATTAAAAGCAAATTAAAAGGCCCAATGGTAATAGGACATTAAATTTTCAAAATTAAGCTCTCAAAAGTCAGGAGAATCCAAAAGGTGAAATTTCTTGTGTAGCATTAACTCAGCTGTGTTGCCGATCCAATATATGAAGCTATACTTTAATAAAGGAACAACAAATGAAAAAATACTTTGGAAATACTGCTAACAGGGCAAGATGGCCAAGTTATTTTTGTGGAGAAAACCTTATTTCCTGAACTTTCATTGCTTCATTCACAACTTTATCATTGCAATAACATTATTATTATTTGTATTTGTATTTGTCTGCAGTTTGTTGGTTTGTTTTTAGGAAAAGTCTACAGTTAGTATTTTGCATGATGTACAAGCCTCTTGTTCTTGCAATCTCTTATTTCAGCAGCAGATGAGCTTATAAATTCTTATGGCAATCTGTCAGATGCGCACACCTAGTGGAATTTTCTACTGCATATGCTCAGTTCTGGATTCTCAAGCATTCAGATCTTATTTTAATTATTTTGAAAGTTAGCAAGCACATAGGGCTCATTAAGTCCTTGTAATGGGGTGCACTCACCTCCCGCGAGCATCCCCTGGTCGAGCGTATGCGTGTCTGAAGTTTCCTCTCTTCATAGTGCCCCATGTTGGCTGCTGCACTTGTCAGGGTCTTTGGTCACTCACCCTCTGGCCAAGTCAAACTCTGTGCATGTGCAAAACAATCCCACCCCTTCTGGGATACACAATCCAAAGTGTCTCCAATGTCCTGCAGCCCTCCCTGAGCTAAGTCTTCTAAAACAGTCCAACAGGGCCCATCATGGTACCCTTACTTGGTCCAGCTAGGTTGCAAGGTTCCCACTCTGAAACTGAGTAGCACCCTGAGGGCATCTTCTCCAGGGACTCCTTGCCTCTACTTGAGTCCTCAGTGACCCAGCCTCCACTCCACCTCTGTGGTTAGGTTTCTCCCTGCAGCCAGGGGTATCTTCCAAGGTGACAGTGGTTTAGCTGTCCTCAGCCTTCTGTCCTAGCCCAGTCCCCTCTAGGGGTCGAAATGTTGCTTCCAGGGGCCCCTGCCATCTGTGGTGGTGAGGCTGGCCCCTGGGTGGACATATAGTTCTCCATTAGGGTCAGGGCCTCTATCAGGTTTGACGGCTGATGGCATGTCACCCCAGCTGGGAGAATCTGGATGAACTGTTCTAATATGGTAACTTTCACAATGCACCCCAGTCTGTTTTTCTGGGTCTAACTAGCGCCAACACTGGTTCTTCAGATGCTGGGCCACTACCCAGGGCCGGGCTCTAGGTGGGTCTCTCTCTTCGTGAAACCTCTGACGGAATGTCTCAGGGTTATCTAGGGAGTTGAATATGGCTGCTTTCATCTAAGTGTAGTCTAGTGCTTCAGTGGGGTCCAAGCTCTGATAGGCTGCTTGTGCAGAGTTGGTCAAGTGTGGGGCTATAGATAGCCCAATGTTCTGGTGGCCAATGTGCTGTGGTGGCCACCTGTTAGAAGGTGACAAGGAAGGCTTTGGGGTCATCTCTGGGGTCTTTTTAGTGAGCCAGATGTCAGTCTGGTATGTAGGGCATCTCCTATGGGTCCGGACACCTAATAGGGCTATAATAGTATCGGCACCTGGTAGATAAGGTGTGCTTTTTGTGCCTGGTGCTGGCCTGCCAGCTCCCGAATTAGCTGTTGTTGCTGGGCTGAAATCTGTTGCAGTATCTGCTATTAATGTTGATGAGTTGCCTGCTCTTGGCAGTTCTCCATTTCAGCAGCTTTTCTGAGACTCTGGCCTCTTTAGGATCATTCAATTGGTAGTCCAGTTACACACATTCTCCACCATGTCTCATTGGGGTTCAGGTCTGATCTGCCTGGTAGCGATACTCTGGGTTATGTTGCCTAGTGGCGACAGTCAATGGCTGTGTCTCCCAGTGGTGAGAGTCAATAGCTGGCTCGCCCACTGGCACAAATCAACAGCTGCTTTGCCTAGCAGCTAGTGTCAGTGGGTGGCTGTACCGCCCAATGGCAAGAGTCAATGGCTGGGGCAGAGAAACCCAGGCCCTCCCTGCTTCAGCATGTTCTAATACAGGACCCATTGAAGCAGTTGTTCCAAAATATGCAGCTTAGGGGAGTGGGTACTCCTACACCTGCAGCCTGGGCCACTTCCTACCCCAGCTTCTGTTCCTCTGTTGGTGTCAGTGGTTCCCCTGTGAGTCCCTTCTAGAGTTCTATCTGTGCTCCAAAGGACTATCCTCTTGCAGTTGAAGCTCATTGTTGCCAATCTCCATCACTAAAAGGCTTGTGGCAGCTTGGTGTTGAGGGCTGCGCCCAGCTCTGTGGGGTCTTTGTGGCTCCTTAGCAGGAACCTGCAACACACAACTGCTCTCCTGCTCCATCCACCAGACTAAGCTAAACTGATCGCTTTCGAAATCAGCCTTCACCATAAGCATGCCTAGCAGGGGTGGTGAGCGGGGCTTTCTGGGTCAAGAGCTCCTCCTTAACCCTTAATTCCCCAGTGTGGGTTCATACAGCCTATCACAAGGAGACAAAGAAAGCAGGTAATTGGATCTGTGTAATGGGTCCATGCCAGGCCAGCCAGTAAAAAGCTGGACAGAAGACTTGGGTGAGAAAAACCATCTTCAATGAAGACTGTATCGTGTTCCAGTAAGAGAGTTTTAGAGGTATGTTTTCACTTTTGTTTATAACCATTGCTGACTTTATCTCTTATACTTGAACTCACTTAAAAGTCTTTTTTGATTAAATAAACTACTTACCTTTTTTTCCCTAAAATCAATCCAGTATTGGGTTTGACTTGAGTATTAATTCCCATTAAAGGAACAAGCTGCTGTGTTTTTGCCTCTTTAAATGAGCAACAGCCGTTATTACTTCTCTGAATGTTCCAGGAGGCTAGACATTTCAGGGAAGAAGGTTTTGGAGAAATTTGGGACTAGGTATTGTGTTGGGGGTCACTGGGCTAGTAGTAACTAAGGTTAATGGAGAACAGAGTATGGCTGTGGTGTAACAAGAGGCTGCTGGAGTCAGAGATGCTGAACTAAGGCTGCTTAACTAAGGCTTCTTAACACAGCCACCTAGTGTTTATATGCTGGCTGGGAGTGTCCAGACAGGGAGCTACAGCAGCGGAGCATTCTAAGTCCCTCAGTGTTACATGACAAGCAGTGACAACCTCTCACTGGTCTGAATTGCACCCCAAAACATGACAGCACGTGCTCACAATAACTGGTCTGGATGAAGGATGATGTTCTCTGCCTTGGAGGGGGCTGGTATCAGAATGATTTCTGGTATGACATGGGGCTATCGATCCAGAGGTATCTTAACATAGCCTGGAGTCTTAAGAGTGGAATACCTCATCCATCCTAAAGCTAAACAGATCCATTCCCTCGAAGATATATATTTGAAGATTGCTTGGACATCCAAGGGATGCCTGTTGCCTGCAGAAAAGATGCTCAGAGTATCAGGATAGCTGTGGCCATGGATCAGGTGGCTCTGTCTTGACTCACCCATGGCTGCCTGTAATGCTGCCTTCACTGTGACTGTCCTTTAGTTCCTCTCTGCAGTTCTGTGACAGTCTGGAAAGGAATGAGGTTGCTCTCTCCCCCACACAAGGAAGCCTTACTTCACGAACAGTGCTTAATTTGCAATGCAAAACCACAATCTAAAGAGTATCTTTTTCTGATGAAAAAACATGGTTACTTACCTTGTAACTCTTGTTCTTCGAGATGCGTTGCTCATATCCATTCCAGGTGTACGCCCGCGCGTGCCCGCGTCGGAAACTTTACTAGAACTCAGCGGGCCGGCAGTCGCCCCGTAGAGTGGCGGCCGCTATGGCGGGTGATATATACCCCTGCCGGCCCGCCCGTCCTCAGTTCCTTCCCTTGCCGGTTACTCCGACAGTGGGGAAGGAGGGCGGGTGTGGAAGGATACTAAGCAACACATCTGAAGAAACAAGAGTTACAGTAAGGTAACCATGTTTCTTTCTTCAAGGCTTGCTCATATCCATTCCAGTGTGATTCCAAGCCTTACTAGGCGGTGGGGTCGGAGTGAGAGGTCACAGTGCGCAACACAGCCAGAACCGAAGGCCGCATCATCCCGGACTGGCTGACCAGGGCATAATGCTAGTCCGTGTGCACGGAGGACCAGGTCGCCGCTCTGCAGATTTCCTGGATGGGAATCGTGCGAGGAACGCTACCGAGATGCTGGCTTCTCGTAGAGTGGTGCAGTTATACGCCCGAAGGGAGATGCGCGAGGTTAACATGTTCTATCGACGTACCACGAGGAAGATCCTCTGTGAGGAGACTGGCAGCCCTTTGAGCCGTGTCAGCTATTGTGACAAAGAGCTGAGGACTTGCGGAACGGCTTAGTTCTATCTATATAAAGGCGAGCGCCTGCGCACGTCTAGGGCAATGTAACTGTTGTTCTCTACGAGATGAATGAGGTTTTGGAAGAATACGGGAGGAATATGTCTGGTTAACGTGGAAGGCTGAGACAATTTTTTGGGGAGGAATGCCGGTGCGGCATCAGTTTGCACTTGTCTCGATGGAGACCGTGTATGGGGGTCACGACGATGCGCGCAGCTCTGATACGCGCCTAGCGGATTGATGGCACAGGAACGCGTTTTCCAGACATGGAGGGGGAGCTGTAGCCCGCCGGTTCAAACGGGGGAACATAAGACAAGACAACACAAGTTAAGATCCAGGAGGGGGCTTGATGACGGACTTGAGGGTAAAACGGCGGCCCAGCCCTTGAGGAAATCTAGTGATCAGTGGGTGCGAAAAAGCGGAATGCCATCGGCCCCGTGGTGGACAGTGGAGATGGCCGCAGTGAACCCGAGCGAGGCTATAGCCAGGCCTTGTTGTTAGCGACATTGGTAATCCAACGCTTGGGATGGAACATTGGCAGGGTGGAACGCTTTTCCGCACACCCGCAGTAAAACGCTTAACACTTGGCTACGTACGTCGTCCTGTGGAGCTTTCGACTGCGAGACGTAACTTGCCTCACTGGGGCAGAGCATGCAATTCGCCCAGTTAGCACGCAGGAGCCACGCCGAGAGGTGAAGGGACTGAAGGTCCGGGTGACAAAGCCGGCTGTGGCCTGGCCGTGATCAGTCCAGGTGAAGAGGCAGGGGAGACAGGCACTACCGACTAGGTCCAGGAGCAGAGGTTACAATGCTGCAACGTGGCCATGCGGGGCGATGAGCATCAAGCGGGCCTGTCCCTGCGCGCCTTCAGAAGGACCTTGAGGATTAATGGGAACGGAGGGAAGGCATAAAAAGGTGCGTTCCCCACGGAATCACGGAAGGCATCCGCTACCGAGTCCGCTCGCGGCCTTGGAAGGAGCAGACAGCGGACACTTCTGTTCGTGCGAGATGCAAAAGATCCATGGGGGCCCCCACTTGC
>NC_133772.1:53382046-53387434 GCF_003597395.2 Chelonoidis abingdonii
AAAGCTAGCGCCCTGCGGACGTCCAGCGAGTGCAACTGTTGCTCCCTATGTGATGCATGGGGCTTAGGGAAGAAAACCGGGAGAAATATGTCCTGGTTGAGGTGAAAAGACGAAACCACCTTCGGGAGGAACGCTGGATGCGGGCGTAGCTGCACCTTATCCTTATAGAATATCATGTAAGGCGGGTCCGCCATCAGAGCATGAAGCTCTGAGACTCTCCTAGCCGATGTAATGGCCACCAGGAACGCCGTCTTCCATGATAAATATAGGAGTGAGCAGGTCGCCAAGAGTTCGAACGGGGGGGCTGTAAGTCTCGTCAGAACCAAATTGAGGTCCCAGGTCGGGGCGGGGCGCCGCACCAGGGGAAAAAGGCGTTCCAGCCCTTTGAGGAACCTTGAGACCATAGGGTGGGAAAAAACAGAGTATGCGCCTTCTCCAGGGTGGAAAGTGGAGATAGCCGCTAGGTGTACTCGCAAGGACGATAGTGCAAGACCCTGCTGCTTGAGATGCAAGAGGTAATCTAGTATCATGGGTATGGGAGCCGTGGTAGGTGCTGCATCCTGCCGCTGACACCAGCAAGAGAACCGCTTCCACTTGGCCAAGTATGTAGCACGAATGGAGGGTTTCCTGCTGCCCAGGAGTACCTCCTGCACCGGGGTAGAGCAGCGCAACTCTGATTGAGTTAACCAAGGAGGAGCCACGCCGTAAGATGGAAGGATTGCAGGTCTGGATGGAGAAGCCTGCCGTGGTCTTGCGTGATCAGGTCCTGATAGAGGGGCAAGGGAATTGGGCTGGCTATCGAGTAGTCCAGCAACGTGGTGTACCAGTGTTGTCGGGGCCACGCAGGAGTGATCAGAATGAGGCGAGCCCCGTCCCTGCGAAGTTTCAGCAGAACCTTGCCCACCAATGGGAAGGGTGGGAAGGCGTAAAGCAGGTGGTTTGACCAAGACATTAGGAAGGCGTCCGATATCGAGCCCGGGGCTAGGCCCTGGAAAGAGCAGAACCTCTGACACTTCCGGTTGCTGCGGGAGGCGAAGAGGTCTACGTGGGGAAACCCCCACTTTTGGAAGATGGAGTGAGCTACATCTGGGCAAAGTGACCACTCGTGGGTGAGGAAGGATCTGCTGAGCTGGTCTGCTAGTGTATTCTGGGCCCCCGGGAGGAAGGACGCCACTAGGTCTATAGTGGGCTATACAAAATACCCACAGTTGGATCGCTTCCTGACAAAGGGGGAGAGAATGAGTCCCTCCCTGTTTGTTTACATAGTGCATCGCGGTTGTGTTGTCCGTGAGCACTAGGACGCAGCGGTCTTGTAGATGAGGAAGGAACGCTTGGCAGGCAAGGCGAACCGCTCATAGCTCCCGAATGTTTATGTGCACGGCAGCTCCTGGGTCGACCAGAGGCCTTGCGTGCGACGGTGGCCCATGTGTGCCCCCAGCCCAGAGATGACGCATCCGTTGTTAGAGATACAGACGGTTGTCTCTGATGGAACGGAATGCCTGCACACACCAGAGACGGTGTTAGCCACCAGGTCAGGGAGCCTAAGACACTCTGAGGAACAATGACGACATGTCCTATGGCGTCCCTGTGTGCGCGGTAGATAGCGGCCAGCCAGACTTGAAGGGGATGAAGGCGAAGCTTGGCGTGCTTGGTCACAAAAGTGCACCCGAGAGGCTGAGGCAAGTGCGAGACAGTTGTCGTTGGGTATGTCTGAAGGCCTTCTATGGCAGCGACTATCACCCAAAATGGGGTAGCGGTAGCGGGAGGTAGGCTAGTTCGCGAGCGTGGAGCCTAGACGGCTCCAATGAATTCGATTCTTTGAGTGGGCACTAGAGTGGACTTGTCTATATTGACCATGAGGCCCAATCGCTCGAACAGGTCCATGACGATGGCACATGTCTGGCGACCTGAGTCTCGGAGGGTCCCGCGATTAAGCCAGTCGTCTAGGTAGGGGAAGACTTGGATGTGCTGACGACGGAGGAAGGCGGCCACTACAGCCATACACTTTGTGAAAACACGTGGGGCAGCGGAGAGGCCGAATGGGAAGGACCATAAATTGGTAGTGCTGATGCATGTACCATGAACCGCAGGGTAACGTCTGTGCGGGGGGGTAAACGGAGATATGAAAGTATGCGTGCTTTCATGTCGAGAACAACGTACCAGTCTCCGGGATCCAGGGAAGGGATGATGGTCCCCAAGGATACCATACGGAACTTCAACTTCTTTAGGAAGACGTTGAGACCGCGGAGGTCCCAGGATGGGACGTAGACCTCCTTTGGTTGGGGGATTAAGAAGTATCGGGAGTAAAAACCCCTGCCCTTGAACGCCTTCGGTACCTCTTCTATAGCTCCGATTTGAGAAGCGTACGGCATCTCCTGCCAGAGGAGTTGCTCGTGAGAGGGGTCCCTGAAGAGGGACGGGCGGGACGAGGGTGGGAGAGGGGGGCGAAATAAACTGAGATGGTATCCAAACTCCACCGTGCATAGGACCCAACAGTCTCTGAGGTCACTGGGGCCCATGCAGGGAGGAAGGAGGAAAGACGATTGGAAACCTGGAGAGGATTCCGGAAAGGGTTTGGTACTTGCTCTCGGGCACACTCTCTTCAAAAGTTTGACTTTGGTCCCACTGATGGTTTGGCGGGACCATTATTTGTGCCCCCTGCGAACCGACTGCCGACTGCGGTTTCCGCGACCACGCCTCCTATTAAAGTCTTGTCGAGGCGAGGTGGGGAGGGTACGGGCGCTGAGGCTGGGCCCGGAAGGACCTGCGTTGGGGTCTGCGGGGTGTCGCATCCAAGGAACGCATGATAAATGCGAGTTGTCTTTAAGATTTCTGGAGTCTGGGGTCCGTTTTCTCCGAGAAAAGGCCCTGAGCCTCGAACAGAAGGTCCTGGATAGTGTGGTTGCAGTTCGGGGGTAGACCCGAGACCTGCAACCACGATACTCTCCGCCATCGCATCCGGAGGCTACAGTTCTAGCCGCTGAATCAGCAGCATCAAGAGAGGCCTGTAGAGAAGTCCGAGCTACCTTCTTCCCTTCCTCCAGAAGGCTTTGAACTCAGGACGGGAGTCCTGCGGGATCCAAGCTCAGTGAACTTACCATCGACGAGTCAGGTATTATAATTGTACCTGCTGAGGAGGGCCTGCTGGTTAGCCACCCGCAGTTGAAGGCCCCAGCGGAGTAGACCTTACGACCCAGCAGATCCATCCGTTTAGCCTCCTGCGATTTTGGGGAGGGCTTGCTGGCCATGGCGCTCTCTCTCATTAACAGATTTGTACGACCAGAGAGGCATGGCGTAGTAGGATGGGTATAAAGTATTCATACCTTCGAGGGTACCATATACTTTCTTTCCACGCCTCTGGCCATAGGCGGGATAGATGCTGGAGACTGCCAATGGTGTCTGCTTTGGCTTGGATCAACCTTATAAACGGCAGAGCCACGCGAGTCGGGGCATCTGCGGACAATATGTCCACGACCGGGTCCTCCACCTCCGGAACCTCCTCCACCGGTAGGTTGATATTCAAGGCCACTCGCCTGAGGAGATCTTGGTGGGCCTGGAGGTCAATTCGGGGGTGGGCCGATGTCGACGTGCGGCTACTGCCTCGTCTGGCGAAGAGGAGGATTGACAGGCCAGCACGAGTGGGTCTTGTTGTGGCTCCTGCCCCAGGGGAGCGTCAGGATCCGGAGAACCTGAGGGTCCTGCGTCAAAGCAGAAACATCCGTATCTGCGGAGGAGACGGCTCAATAGTGGCCTCCGGTGCACGGAATGGTCCGATGGGCGGACCGAGATGTGACTGTGGGCTGCCCTGGGCTGGTGATATGCCCAGGGCGTCCAGAAAGACCACTGTGGAGCTTGTTCCGTGCTGCGGGCCTCAGGAAGGGCATGGCTCTGTGGGGCCAAATCGCCATAGGCAGCGCTGTCAGCGCGGGAAGACCCCGATGGGTGCCGCGATGGCCATGGTGGAGCCGAGAGTCCATGCGGGGCACCTCTGTAAGCGGTGTGCCGGATATCATGCCGCACCAGAGAATGGTACCATGAGTCGTACCGGTGCCGAGAGCGGGACTGGGACCTGCGACCAGCGCGGTGCCGGGAGGTCGACCGGGAGCGGGAAGCTCAGTGGTAGGAGCAACTACGGTGGGCGCGGTGCCGGTGGCCGGACCGCGGTGCCGGTGGCCGGACCACCGTGCCGAGTACCGGTCCGGTGAACAAGACCTGGAGCAGTGCCGCGAGTACGACCGGTACCGAGAAAGTGATCGGTACCAGGACTGCGAGCGGCGTCTGGACCTGGATCGACGAGATTGGGAACGGTGCTAGGATCTCGATCTGGAGCGGTGCCTGCCTGTAGCTTCCGAGGAAGGTGGGTGGACTAGGGCAGCCTTTCCCGCTGACCTGACAACCTGCACCGGCGGTGTCGGGGGTTGAGGCAGGGTAGGCTCTGTCAGAGCTATAAGTTCCCTCGCCGTTGAGAAGGTCTCCGGCATAGTGGGAACGGGTAAGCTCAACCGCGGCAGGTGCCGGGGAGCTGTCGTGCACCGGACTCAACGGCTCTTGCATGGCCGGAATCAATGGTGCTGATGCAGCTGGCGCCGCGGCAGGTGATGGTGCCGGGCGACTCAGCTGGAGTTGGCGCTCAGACCGAGGTGCAGGAGTTGCATCGGGAGCTTTAGTCTGTTTGGCCCGCGGGGAGAGGGAGCAGTGCCGGGCCGTCTTCTGCGCCGGAGATGGCTGTGCAGGGGCGTCTTGACGGTGCCGGCACTCTCCGGTGCCAATGGAGCACTTCCCCCCATCGCAGGCTGTGCGGCACTCGGTGCCGAGGCTGGAGGGGTGAGGGCCGCCTCCATTAGGAGCTGTTTTAAACGAGAGTCCCGCTCCTTCTTCGTCCGCGGCTTGAATGATTTACAAATGCGGCACTTATCAGTCAGATGGGATTCCCCCAGGCACTTCAGGCAGCAGTCGTGGGGGTCTCCCGTTGGCATCGGCCGGCGGCAGGCCGAGCACTGTTTGAAGCCCGGGGAGCCCGGCATGGGCCCGGGCTCAGGTAGAGGCGAAGGGGCTAACCCCCAACCCTCAAAACTATACTACTAAGTATGTTAACAACTAAAGGGTATAAAGAACAACTATAAAACTACAACTATATACAGAAAAACAAGAACGGGTGAATAGCTAGGTAAGTGGAGAAAGGCTAAGCCGCGCTCCACTGTTCCAAAGACCGACACAGGCAGTAAGAAGGAACTGAGGAGCAGACGGGTCGGCAGGGTATATATTCGGTGCCGTAGCGGCGCCACGCCAGGGGGCGCCCAGCCAACCCGCCGGGTGTTGCTAGGGTAAAAATCTTCCAACGAACGTGCATGCGGCGTGCGCACACCTACTTGGAATGGATATGAGCAA